>NW_021704141.1:6575-37430 GCF_003719485.1 Trypanosoma conorhini | reverse complement strand
GAGAGAGAAGACCACACAGCCTTGCGGCCACGTTTAATCGCCCTTGCGCAGCAATGCGCAACGCCAAAAACGCATCTGTTCGGTACACCTCCACCTCCTCGCATTCCCCCAAAAGCGGCTCTATGAGGCCAGTAACGACATCCTGTGGTGCTGTTTCCGGTGAAATATGCAATAGCATCACCCGTCGAAGCTCTTCATTGTTTTTGACGGCTTTTAGCGCGGCACGCATTTCATCAGCGACCGCGTCCTCCACTCCGGCCACTCGAAGAAGCTTCCAAGCAGCGGCGGCAGTTTCAATGGCGGGACTCGCCAGCTCCCGCTCGATCATGCGGGACAAATCGGCGGCTGCGGCCTTCGCCCGTGCGGCCTCAGAAACGGCCTGCATCACGGCGGTGGTAAGCGTTATGATCGAGGCCTTTTCAGTCACAATCCGGCATCGGTTTACCACAAGGTATGAAGCCGCCTGAACAAACAGAGGCAGCAATTCCTCCTCGGCTTTCATGTGAAGAAAAAGCAAGGCATAGAGCTCTTGCCATTCCCTTGCCACGGCAGAAGTCAGAACCTTGCTGTTGTTCACAAAGGGTGTTAGCAACTGCACAAATCCGTCCTTCCCGCGCGACGTAAAAAATGCGGATGTCGCCTCACCAGAAAGCGCCAACAATAAAACGAGGTAGTCAAATGCGCTATCGCGTGAGCAATTGGTAAGCCCCATATTGTACATGCAAGCATGCACGACAGCATCGGGGCACTCAACCCATAATGTGCTAGGGGAGGGCCGCTCAGAAAGGAGATGAAGCAGCAACGCCGGAGAACTCTTCACCGCTTGCAGTATTGTGTCATTCTTTACGGGAGAACCCCATGCCGCAGTTACGGAAAGTATAACCGTTTCCGCTGGTGACAACGTTTGGAACACCGCCGACCACGTTTCCTTTGCGTGACCGCAATTCATGTTCAATATGCGTTGAAGGCGCCTAAAAGGGGCAGAATCCATAAAATTCTTCTTGTTACCGTTCGACGCAAGAGGCATGTTCTGCAATGCTGAGCGTTTCAAACTTTTGTTGTGGTGTCTGGCATGATGCAAAACAACCACGGCAAATGTTTTTAGGAACACCTTCTGCGCCTCCACGACGGTCCCTTCCTTGGAAGATGCTTCAGTGTGGGCAAACACCTTCGGTGCCGCCGCCGCCAGCACCTCTTCCGCGCACCGGAGTGCTGTGGCAGAGTAGCTCATTGGAAGCGCCGCTGTCTGCCGAAGCACATGGATCCACTCCTCCGGTGCGAGCGATGCACGCTTGCAGAGAAGAGGCAAAAGCTGCCGCTGGAGACGTCGCTGGTACTTCAGGGGGAAACTTGGGATCTTGGCAACACCCAAGACACACTGAATGACGGCGACAGCTGGCAGGCGCTGAAGCGGTCGTTCCATAAGTTCCTTGATGTTATCCGGCACTTCACTCGCCTCTGAGGCCGTCTCCTGCTGCTCCTTGATGAACTCCGACAGCTTTGCCGCCTCCCTGTCGGAGAGCGGGTTCGCGTAGTTGAAAAGCACAGATACGGCACGCGGCACGAGGGCGGCGTTTCCCTGTAGGGCCGAAACAACGGAGGAGAGCTCCATTGCGTATTGCTGCTACAATCCTACAGAAGAGTGTGTGTGTGGTGGGGTGGGGTGGGGGAAGGGGAAAACAACAACAATATCAAATGTTCCGTATTCCTTTGGTATCTCTCCTCCTCTCTGTTTGATTTCTGTTTGTTTGTATGTGTGTGTGTCTGCCTTCTCTCGTCTCTTTCCTTTCTCACTCTCCCGCTTTTCGCTTGCTCCTACGTTGCAAATGGAGGGAACGAGTACAGAGGCATGCAGGCAGCCAGTGAGCACCGCCAACGCCAAGAAATAAGGAAACGCAACACGGGACGGTGCGTGTGGAATGCAATAAGAGGGGAAAAAACATAAGGAGAGAAGAGCGCCAAGAGAAGTGGTAACTCTTGTTTATGCGGCACATGCAGTGAAGGGTTTGTTATTCCCTGCACGAATGCAGCGTCGACAACTCCCCCGGCAACACCGCATTTCGCTTACTTCACCACCCTCTCACTATTTCCCCTATTTTTTGCCCAACTCTCTACGCGGGGTTCATTCACGCCGCCTCGTTCCACCCTCACTGCCGCCGCTTCCAAATGCCTCACCTCCTCGCCCCTTCACTTCCCTCTCAATATATCGAGTCGCCTTCTCTGCTGCCCCCATTATTTCTCCTTGAGCTGCGCAAGGTGCCTTGTGGCCGCCTTTTTTTCTTTCGCTTTGATTTTGCTTTCCCTTTATTAAAGCAGCCGTGCATCTTATGCCGCTTTCAGCCTTCGCGATGCCGCATCATGGTGGCTTTGGAGGCTCCTCACATAGCAGACAATTTGCGCAATATGCCAGACGACAGAGATCAGCATCCCAGCCGCAGGGCAACAGAGAAAGACGGGCCAGACAAAAAAAAGACCCGCAAGCGCGGACGCATCGACGCGGGGCAACCGAAGGCAATGGGCGTAAACGAGCGTGTGAACAACCGTGCTAGAGGTGGATGCGACAGTGATGAACCAGAGCGCCACGTACGAGAACGGCCCCAAGGCATATCCTGCGGAACCAACCGTCAGGAGGTGCTGCGTGTGGTAGGGAATAACGCCGAGCAGCAGGGCAGAGTTGCAAAGCACGGCCAACGTGGTGAGCCGAAAAAGCATCTTCCAGTTTTTGCTAGCAATGCCCAGAATGACATAGATCTGGGAGGCCCAATAAATAATCATCAAAACCTCAATGTAGCGAAGAGGCAGCAGTGCCTGCGCCCACGGCTCAGGCAACACGGCGTACAAGAGAGCCGGTGACACCTTTGCGCCGGGAACCCCTGGAAAGGCAATTGGAATCCAGTTTACGACACAAAAAAAGACCATCGCCTCGTCTACAGAGATAAATCGATTGCCCCAAATAAAAATGTGTTTCTCGTAGTTCAATATGTGCGAGAAAACTGTGGCAAGGGCTATAGTCACAACGGTGAAAGCAATGTTCGAGAATGATATTCCAATCACAGACATACCGACACAAGTTGAAAGCAGCGAGGTCACACAATCCAGGCCGTGGTCAAGGTATTCCCCAATGTTGCTTGTCTTCTTCAGCCGACGGGCAAGACGTCCGTCGGTGTTATCAGCAACGCAGTAGATGCCGTTCAGGAGGCCGCAGAAAAACAGCATCCAATTGCTAGAGGGGAAAACAGAACTCCAAAGCGGACGCAGTGCGGCTGGATGCAGCGGCGTAGGAGCAGGAGAATTTAGCCATTTTGAATCCGCCTCCAGCAAAAGGCTTGCGGGACGCAGGGTGGCGTACGGTGGCTCAAACAACGTCGTTGGCGGCATTCCAGTGAGAAGCAGAAACGATGAGAGGAGAGTCATAAGAATCCCAAACAACGTCAATTTATTTGGATCCCACCACGTGGGGTAGTAAAGTGCAACCAAGTCATAAAATGGGGAGAGAACGTACTCAGTAAGGTAACTCAGCTGCGGCGGCACCAACGGCATGTCATCCGGTGGACGCAGAGAGAAAAGAAAGCTCATTCTTCACGGCTTCTTCCGACGCTGTGTTTTCCTTGATTGCGATTTATTCACGCGACTCGCCTCAGTGCAAAAAAAAAACAAAGCAAAGAAAAACGCATCGTCGCAAAGAGAGAGATAGGGGCACACAGTGAAAAAAGGAAAGCGGAACCAGAAAAAACAAACAAACAAAAAAGCCGTCTAAATTTGAGCCATGTGTTCCATCTCTCTCAACTCCCCCCGTGTTGTGTATGCAGCTTTTACGAATCAAGCACCGCAAGAAGAACGCCTTTCTTCGTTTCCTTTTGGTTTTTCTTTCTTGTTCTTCTTATTCGTTCTTGTTTTTCGCAGCTAGTGCACCATCATCAGTCCGCGTCCGCCAATGTTCTCCTTTACCGCCTGTATGTGGTCAATAACGCGATTGTCTGCGGTCCGGCAGATGTACACCACCAGGCGATTGTGAATGCCGTGCGAGTTGAGCAGCCGCCGCATCATTTTGGGGCTCCACTCAAACTCGGTTTTGCCGTCGTATGCGCAGGGCTCAATAACGTTGATTGTAGAGTCGCCCTGAAAGTATTTCAGTTCCACAGCAAAGGCGCGGTCGTTATGAAAATCACGGAACCCAGCTACAAGCCCATGGCCGTGCATCACCCGGGCACAACCACGGGTCTCCAGCGTAGAGGGCACAATGACAAAGCGCTTCCGCTGCTCTGTCGCCTCGCGGATACGGTGACAAAAATCATAGACTGGAGTAAACACATTGTACGTCCACTTACGCGGCTCACGCTTTTCTATTTGAATGCGGTCGTCGTCCTGGAGACTAGGGTTGTCGTAGGTGCCATAGTAGAGTGCATGATCGCCTTTGTGTTGAAAGAAAATTCTCGTGAGTGGATCGGCGGGCAAGTCACGGCGTCGCTCCACCCCTGGAAGGTCGACAAGGGGGCGCTGCGGCAACGCCTCGCCTCCATGGGCCGCGTTGCGCTGCAGCCGCGTGCGCAGTGGGAGGCGTTCCTCCTCCAGAATGGCATTGAGTTGCTGGCGCAGACGCTTTTCATCGTACTTGACGTCGTTGGCGATGGCGAAAAGGCTCCCCTGGCGCTCGCGTTTTCCGTGCAGCAGTCGATGACGAGCCGGCTGCTGCTGCCCGGCCCCGCCTACTGGCGCCGCACCGTACACCCTCGCCAGAGAAATAAGCGCCTGACGAAACATGCGTGCCTCGCCGTCCTTTCAAGGGGATTTTGTCCGAGGGCGGTTTCCCCGCACTGCCGCGCCCAGCTTCAGAGTACACACAGACACAAGCACGCACGCAAGAGAGAGAGAGATAGAGTAGGAAGTTTCAAGAGCGAGGGGAAAAGAATGTTTAAAAACAGATCAGTTTCACAGGTTTGCCAGAAAGAAACCCGTTTTGGAAGCAAAGGTAGGCGGCCTAATCGACAAGAGCAGCGCGCGCCTCTCCTTACCCTTTCTCCACCAAACTCATTTATCTCTTTTCTTGAGTTATAGCCTACTGGGTTTTTTTTGTTTCTTTCCTTCTTTCGTCGCGGATAGTTAACGGCACAAAAACCACCAACGCAGCAGTTGACGTCAGTCGCGTTAGTCGAGGCAGGCTAGATAACCTGCCGGTACATCTCGTAGGGGCCGCTCTCCTTCGTGTCGCGCTGGATCTTTACAATGCTGCCACGCACAAGGCCTAAGTACGCCACCATCGGGTCTTCGTTAAGGATGCGGGGCAGCTGCGAGAGGGAAATCTGACGCCGCTGAAGAAAGTCCTGCGCCTGTTCAGGAGAGAGCGCCACGTGCGATGGGACCGTGTCGTGGCGTGCGATGTTGAACGCAAGCTCATCCTCCTCAAAGAGTTGGATCGACATAATTTCTTCGGCGGTGCCGGCCCGGAGGCGTCCGCTCAACTCGCGCGCGCCACGGCGAACCACCGGAGTTATCTTCCCGGCGGACACAACAATCATGCAGTGCGCGTGCTTCTGTAAGGCCTTCTCGCGAAACTCCTGCAATTCACCCATGCTAAGCGACGGCAACGCCGAAAAAAAGACGAGCATTGATCGTCCGCCCTTCTCTCCACTTTTGTTGGGCGAGCCCGACGCATCGTACATCGCCTTACCCGTCTCGGCACTGCACACAAGCCGCATTGCGCCGCGCATCGGCGTCCACCTGCCCCTCTCCTCCTTCTCCACGGCGCCGTCGTGGCTTGCCTGCACCCTCGACGCGTTTCCCTCGTCCTCCTCTGCCGCCCCGGTGGCTGTTGCCTGCCGAACCACAAAGTGCTGCAGGAACCAATCATAGTCCAGTCCGTATTCGTCGCTGTACACAGACGGGTCACGAAGGGCGTGCGCGACGGCGGACGGGTGGCGTACCGCGTAGCCCCGGTCCATACACATCTGAATTGCAGTGTTGTAGGCGCGGTAGAGCCGCACAAGTTTTAGCTCCTCAATTGAACCCATTGTTGCTTATTACTGCTCGTGTTCTTCCGACTCTGCGTGCGACGAGTGCGCGTGAGAGCGGGCGGTCAGCCTTTGCTGCTGCCCCTCCCCCTGCGCGGAATGCCAGCAGCACACCAAGCAGCGACAGAACAGAAAAACGTTGGAGAGATACCAGGAAAAAAGAGACGTGGAAATGCACAAACTACGCATATATGTCATTTACAAAAAAAACAACAACAACAACAACAGCAACCTCCGCGTGGGACCAGCACTAGACTAACCTAAGCTCTCCACTCATCAGCGCGGTTACAATTCTCTCTCTCCCTCCCACACACACACACACACAGAGAGAGAGAGAGAGAAACACCCACAGAGCCACTGACGTGTCACGTGCACAAGCAGGTGAAGAAACAAGAACAAAAATGATGTCGCTACACCACTTGTCTGTAGGTCACGTAAAAGCCCGCCGACATGCTCCTGCGCTCGATCCGCACAACGCGCCCGCGTTCCAGCCCCAAGTAGGCAGCAACGGGATCGGTAGAGAGAATTCGCGGGAGCATACTCAGCTCCAGTGCATGGGCCTGTAGCATCTCCTTTACCTCCTCATCCTCAAGCTGCGTGTGTTTTGGGACCAGCTCATGGTGTGTGACGTTCACCACGAGGTCATCCTCGTCGAAGAGCTGGATCTTCAAGCCCAGACTGCTTCGATTGAGGTCCTCGACGTGCCGCTTAACGGTGGCGTTTACCTTTCCATGCGTCACAAGAATAACCCGGTCGCAGTTGGTTTCCGCCGCCTGCGTGTGATACCGCTTCATCGTTTCCATGGAGAGCCCATCCGAAAAGAACACCATGGCGCGGCTGCGCTGCGAGACCCCGATGCGCTCGCAGGGAACCGTCATGCGGTCGCGGTAAATGACCCCCTCTCGCGGGTCCGTGTACCAGTCCTTGAACTCCTCCACGGAGCTCGGGATGATCCTGTCGGCCACCTGGTACTTCCGGTCGCGCATCATCTCCCCAACCGTCCGCATGACGCGGAACATCTTGTCGTACAACAGGGCCTCCTGCCCAATCGCGTTGCTCTCGTCGCCCATCACGGCCGCGCCTTTCCCTTTCAAAGTGGATGCGCCGCACCGCCGCCCGGCTGCTTCTTGCCGCTCCCCCCGGCCCCCAGCAGAGAAAGAAAAGAGAGGTCGTGGACAGCAAAGCGCCATCGCCGGTGGTGGCATCCACACCAGCAAAGAAAAGCCAGTAATACAGACAAGGTAAAAAAAAAAGACACAGTGGCTCGCACGCACGACGAGAAACTGCACAGACACACACACACACAAACCAAAACAGAAATCATAATAATAATTCGTTTGTTTTGTTTTCAAAATCCATAAAAAAACGGGGAACTATCGCCTTTACCTCGGCGTATTGCAACCCTATATCAAATACCACAACGCACTGCCTCTACAGTGTGGCCAGTGCGCCTCTAATAGAAAAAAAGGGGGAAAAATGGCGCACTTCATTAAACTTGCACATTTCCAGAAAAAAAATTCCAGTCTCCCAGATCTGCCTTTGCTGAGAGATTTTACCTCCTCGTCTTTTTTTTTTGACGTTCCTACCTGGCTTTCCTTTCCCTTCGGCCCTTTGAGTGCCTCCGCCTCCCACACACTGGATAGAGTCAGTCACGTCGACCTCATCCCCCAAACGAAGAACGCAATGGGGCGTTAAACTGTGACTGTGTTTATTCTGCATGACATCACGGCACATCGCAGCGCTCCGGATGCAGGAGGATGAGAGATGGGCAGAAGCACAGGTGAAGACACGCACACGTAGAAGGGAATCTTCACTCACCACCCGTAGCAGCTGCATAGGTGTGTGAAAGATAATAAAAGAGAAAGAGGGAAATAATGTTCGATTTCATCTACCTTTCTTTCAGTCTTTCGCCTGCGGATGACGGCCGCTTCTGTACCACCTCCCCCATTCAGCCCATGGTATCCTCCAGCCACTCGGGCGCCGTCATCGTACCCAATCGAACAACGTCACCAAGTAAAAATGAAAGCATAACAAACACAAATGAGACATATATATGTATAGATATATATTGTATGGTTTGCCCGATTGCTGCGGTTGCACATGCTGCTGGAGATGCCGCCTGCTGTGCGTCCGGGGGGAGCGGTACTACTACTGGGTTTCTCCGCGGTGCCGCTGCTGCTCGCGTGTCGGCGGCCCCTGCAACGTTGTCCGCATGGCTCATGCGCCACTTGGCCCACGCGTTGAAGTTTGTTGGCGGGGAGATTTGGCTCCTGCCTTCCCTCTCTGGCACAAACTCACCACGCGCCTGCTTCGTAGCGGAGTCCACTAGAACCACCCCGCGCTTCTTCAAACATGGGGGCAATTCTGGGCTCTGAGGCTGACGTGCTCCTTGACGCAGCCGCCTCACTCTCAATTGCGTCCCTCCAACTTCGCCGGAGGCGGATTGCTGTAAGAGCGGCACTGCCTTCTTTAGAATCCCCAGACAAACATGTGTTCCGCCCACGGATGCCAGTACATTCCGGACGTCCCTTAACGTTCGCACTCGCATCCCCTCCATCTCCCGCAGTTGGTCGCCGCGCTCGATCCCAGCTGCTTCCGCCTCCCCATGCGCCTCAATAATAGTCAGCAGCGAAGAAATATGGATTCCTAAGGGAGACCGCTCTGCCATCGCCGAATCAGACACACCATTGACCTCCATGTCAGTAGATGACGCACGAGAACGAGAGTGGTTGCTGCCCATCTCACCAAAACTAAGACGTGGAGTATCGCAGTAACCACAGTGCGTGAGAGGCGACGTTATAGCATCCTCAGGAGTATATTGCAGCGGTGACTGCCTAATTTGCTCACCACCAGCTATTATCCTAAGCGCAGGCACATACTTCGCACGAGCCCCATAAACTCCTCTCTGCAGGAGGTGTTGCTGCTTGGGAGACGTGTCTGCCGCTCCTCCAGATGAAATGCGGTACTCAGTCTCTTGCGCCGACACACTTCGGTTTGCCGTCCGTGCAATGGCCTCCATTGTTTTCGCAATGAATCCTGCACTTTGACCTAACGCCGCCTCAGTTTTTGGCGACAAGGCATTTCGGGGAGTCAGAACCCCACCTGGATTTGGTCTCTGAGACGGAGAAGTAAACGGCTCCGTCTCCACCGGTGACTTCGTTTGGCTCCCATTCAACGACACTCCCTGCACGGCCAGCGATGCGCGTGGTACTTTACGTAGTTGCGCAATATACTGCCACTTGGCAAAAAAACGAAGAAGAACAAACTGCTCGACCGAGCGCAGCATCAATACCACCGCGTCACCCGTCCGAACAGCGGCGTTCTTCCTTTTGGAAGAAGGCTGCGACACGGGAATTTGAAAGGAGTTACTCAGGTAAGGTGTCTGGCTCTGAGATTGCCGAAGCGGGCGCTGTGTCATGACCCGTCTTGACTGCAAAGACTCCTGCACGTGTTGAGAGCGTTCTTGTTGCATTGTACCCGCCGTCAACATCTGCTCCTGCTTAGTTTCCGTCATCTGAGCCGGCTGCCACTGTGAAGCACCTTTTAGCTCCCCTCCTGCGCTCTTCGTTTCCTCGGCGTGCCCTGCGGTAGTAGCTGTCATGGCCCCCAAACCCCGCACGGCACGGGGCATGGCGGGGATTTTTTTACTGCCACGGCCAGAAGAAACAGCAGCGAGTAAATCTGCGCCCGCTAACAGCTGGACAGGAACATTGGTGGAAGAAGTTCCTAGACGCGACTGTGCGTCTCCGCCGGGCTCGGGCAGCGAGCTCTGCTGCCCCAATGCCTGCACACCCACACGAAGCTTCCCCTCGGGACGTTTCATCCCCGCAAGCAATTTTGAGCTGGCCTTGTCCCCCTCACCGGAGGTGCTTATCGCCGGGGCAGCTTGGCCCACCGCGGACGGAGTTGTACCACGCGAACTACGCTCCTCGGCGTCTTCCTCATCGTCTGACGTGGGTCGCGGAATCACAATCTGCGTCGAGGAAGGAAGTGCATCCTTGGCGCCAAAGGCTGCAAGATGCGGGTTCGCCCTCAGAAGTGCCTCCACTGGTAAATCATGTACAAGGGCCAAATGAGCAAATGTGACGGGCTCATTGTCGGGAGAAGCAGCGTTTTCCAGCAACGAATTGTCCGGCGAGCGTGGAGGAGGCTGCTGCAATGGAGAGGAAATGGTATATTCCTCACCCGCAAGCGTACACGGAGTCTTCTCGGCACGTACATTGCGGAGCGGGCTCGTGGTTGTAGCTGTTCCGCCTCTTGTCGGAGACGCCTGTCGTCGTACATCAGGTGAGTTGGTGTTTCTCAGTTCGTTGCCGTCTCCATTCACGTTGTCAGCGAGGCATGGGGGAGATGCGTTGAAGTCCTTCATGCAGCGCTGGTAAAGACTGCGGACCTGCGGAAAGTCAAAAACCCTGATGAGCGCGTTAATCTCCGTCTCCTTTAAGTAACGATCATGCATAAGCTCAAAGGTGGCGTGAAGACCGCCAAGTGTAAACTTCAGTGCCCGCACATTCTCTTTGGGAAGCTCAAACAAGGCGGCCAACTCCGCCGTAAAGGTGCGCCGCAGCTTGTTTTCTTCCTTTGCAAGGACAAGATCCCAGTGTTCTCCGGTGATGTACTTTTCATGGGAGGTGTAGAGCCACTGCACGGTTGGTTCCAATGCTTTTTTTGGGCCCAATGCATTCCCCGGTTCTGAACTCGCTGCCAGCTTCGAGTCTGGTGAGGAAGCAGAGTTACGGAAAATATCCCAATCTTGGTGTCCAGCAGCATGGAGGATCTCGCAGCCATTCCGCACGGGCGATGGCGATGACGGTGGAGAAGCCATCCCCGTCTTTCCCCTCTCTGGCGTTGCCGCGGAGGCGGGGTCTAGGCATGGGGGCGTGGCGGTCCGCGGGGGCAGCGGCGGCAACCCGCGCCGCGGAACTGCGTCGAGACTTTTAGGAGCGAAGTCTTTCCCCGCTACCTCGCACGTCTCAGACGGCGTCGTCTTTTCTTCCACGCGGTTGCGCTGCTGCTGCGACGATGCATGGGACGGCCTTATTGCCCCCTGCCGCCCCTGTACAGACAACGGTTGACGTTGTGGCAACGCTCTCATGGCAATTTTGCGCCCATACTTTTCCTGAATAACCAAGGAATCCCGTGACAGGGTCTCGGTGGAAGTCAAAGCTGCGAAAGCCTTCTGCAAGGTTTCGTTGTTGCCGCAATTAGGCGAACCACCACCGGCGGCAATTCCATTACGGCTGCTACTGCTTTCTACGTCGCTACTTGGGGCAGCAGTGTCTGAAAAGTCGGAGGGGGACACGGATCTAGAAACATCATCGTTTGCCGACAACGTGCAGGAGTTCGCGCCATATTCTACAATTCGTTTGGACTCCTGCTCCTCCGCGTCTTCATCCCTGTCCCTCTGGAGCTCTTCGTAGAGAAGCAGCATGCTCATAAATTCGTGTTGTTGAATCCTTGTATGCACTTCATTTTCCTCAAGCGATAAGGGAAGGCGCACCTTAAACGTCACCTTCTGATCTCCACCAGTCAGCGACGTCACCTGCTCATTCACCAGCCGAACATCGGACACCCACTCATGCGGAATCCCAAACAGTGCTCCTACGTCTTGTATGAAAAGTTCTTTCCATCGTGGGGGAACAACGGCATCCTCTTTGCGCAAAAGCTCCCGCCAGAGTTCTCCTCGAAATATTCGGCTGTGCGCAGCTACATACGTTGGCGCCAGTGCACTGGAATCCCCCTTGCGAATAGGAATACGCTCACCCGTATCAAGGTGGCTGGGCGAAGAAGAGGCGGAGAGGCAAGAGGGGGAAGAGCGAGGGGTGTCTACTGTGGATTTTTTGGGCGTTGCCATGGGACCGGATTCCTCGTTCGCTTCCGCTTCATGGGGCGGCACCGGTTTCCGCCCAGGAAAATTCCGGGCTGGTTTAAGTTCCTCGCCGCTCTTATTGTCGTTTACCTCGCCATTTCTCTCCCCCGCGAGGTTTGAAGGGGTGGCCGTCGTGCCCCGTTGAGGGTCTTTACCAGTTTCTCCTTTCCGCGGCCTACTTACTATGGAAGTGGGCTTTGCTGGTGTCTCTCTCTGCCCCGCATCCACAAGCAACGTGTCTGCCGCCGCGTGGGCAGCCTCTGTTGCCGTCGCACCTAAAATCCCGGAGGAGCAGCGAGCATCACGTACAACATACCGTGCGCGGGCGGTGCTGCGTCCAGCCACGAGCGGCGCCGGGGTTCCGGCCATCGCCGCCTCCAGCGCGAGGAGGACGCCTAGCAGCTCAGTAACAGCCACGGAGGCGCGCTCTGTTATAAGGTGCCGTCCAGTCGAGGCCTCACTTAGCAGACGAACATTCCGCACGCTACCGAGGGTGACAACCACACGCTGCACCCGTTCGCGCACAAGACGGGACTGATGAACAAACGTTGGAAAGTCCACTATTTTCGGCAGAGCAGCTGGATTGCAGCTGCCCCCTCCGCTTGCACCGGGGGCAGGGAATCCAACCCGGAGCTTGCTTAGCAGTATCGTGGCGTGATCGCGCGCCAGACGGCTGTTCTGCTGAAGTGTTTCCTCTAGCGAGGCGAGCTTGGCCAGAACGGAGTTTTCAGTCGGCGGCGACGTCCCCTGCGCCGCAGCTTGAAGTTCCTGGACAGCGAGGACCTGCACGAGGCCATCGACCGCACTCCGACACGCCTCTTCCTTAGACGGTAACGTCATGTTGAGGTGTGAAGTAGGCTGCATAACCCCTTTGTCCCCTCTACTCTCAGTTTTTTTTGTTTTTGTTTTTTTACTACTGCCTCGTAGTTACTTCTCTCCGCAGACCTACACCCGGCCGTCCAGGAGTACGACCACCGCCACCGCCGCCGCCGGAGACAAGGGAAAACGGAGGGCGCAGAAGCAGAAGCAGAAGCAGAAGGGGAAGCAACGAAAAGGCAAGTTTGAGGAGGCAGGGAACGGGGCAAAGTGAAGGCGCGTCGGGGTCTGGCCCGGCCCCTCCACAGTCGTTGAAGTACACAAAAAGAGAGAAGGATAGAGAGGGCGGGCGTCAACGGAATTGGGCCGGGGCGGGGCCTCCACCTGTTTCACACTACCATCTTCCCGCCCCCACAGAACGCTTATTCATCCTGCGTCGCCTCCGCCGTGGCCCGCAGCCGACTCCATGGCACAACCCCCAACTCCACCCGTTTGCGCTCCACCAGCGCCATCACATCCTCCGCGGTCACGCTGGCGTCGTCTTTGTACCGCTGACGCTCTGCCTCAAGTTCGCCGCTTTTCTTCTTGTGCTTTAGACTCGACCGATGCAGTTCAGCCGTGCGACTATCGCTGCAATACACATTGCAGGAGGGGCAGTAGAACGCACCCGAAGAACGCCCACCCGACTGCATGTAAAGTGCGACGTTTTGCACAGGCACTACTGACAACAAAGCGGCGGCGACGACTACAGCAGCAGTCGTAGTGGTGGTTGTAGGGTCAGCTGTTTGGCCTCCCCTTCGTGGCAAACCCTTCTGTCCCTGGTGAGACCAGGGAGGGGTGAATAAAACACGCCGCTGCCAGTAAAATAATACAACCAAAGAGGGTGGGGGAGGAAAAGAAAAAAAAAATAGAAGTAACACATAGAAAACATAGTCCACCCCTCAAAAGACAGGCACCCGTAAATGCATTTGAGACGGATTGCCAAGGTAGGTAAAGGCACACCCGTACCGGGCAGTAAAAGGACAGCGAGAGTAGTAGCCAGTACAAACGCAGCCACGCCCATCTGTAGTGCAGAGAAGCAAGGAAACGACGGCACCAGAAAAAAAGGGGAAAACGAACAACCAAAAAAAGAGTATTCCCCTCCTTCTTCCCGATTCCGGCGTTTTGCATGTTTCCTTTCTTCCAAGATCCCCTCCTCCCCCTTGTCGCAGCGAATGAGTCACAGTGGCGCTTGAAAGCACCGCCTTTAAAAAGAGGGTTGAACGAAGTGGAAGGAGAGTGAAGGGGGACATTGCCCTGGCGGCAAGCCCTCACCTCCACGACCAAATCAATCGGGGCCCAGATGCGGGCTATCCACCTCTCATCACAGTGGTCATCACCGCTGGGCACTTCTCTCCCTTCGCGATGATTTATCGCCTCGGTCCGCACACGGGTTTTGGCGTAAATGTGACGACACGACGCTCGTAAGGACATCGTCCCGACCTCTTGCAACGCTGGGATGCACAGTCGGATGGCAACGGAGCGCGCGGCGCATCCCGTTAGGGTGTTCATCTCCGGCTAAATGAGGGGCAAAGGGCGCACCCCTCGCACGTGCAGAACCGTCACTATTATTCTTATTGATACTACACTGTGAATGCCGTCTTGGTCGTGTCACGGCGGTGTAAAAAGGCTGAGGATTCTTCAAGGAGAACCCTCCATCTCTAGCTGCTTGTGTCGCCTGCTGTGGATCTATGAAACAGGAAGCCGCAGTGGGCAGTGGAAGACACTCATTCACTGCGGAGGGTGTAGGTGGTAATTCCACAGACGTGTATCCATTAGCAACTGTACGCGCCTCCATGAGGTCAATCCTTTTCCCAGCATCGATGTGGGAGCGGTTCAGAGGAGGAACAGCCGCTGGGGCCACCTGCTCCGCAGGATAGCTCACGGCACGATACGACGGTTCACCGCGTCGAGCACTGGCTCCCAGACGAGTTTCATGTGCGTCCCAGCCGTCCTCAGCATCTGACCGTAGCTCGAAGCGGTGAGACGCCTGAGGCTGCGAAGAAGCCCCCCACTGTTTTTCGTCCTCTCCAGGGCGCGGTGGCGTGCGTAGATGCCCTGGCTCTTGGCCGCAGCTGTGGTGGTAGTGAAAATGATGCACCACACCGCAATGAGCGTCCCCCGTCGCCGGGGAGACGGCTGTCGCCAGCGCCTCCAAGGCAGTGGGAGCCGCCAAATCAACAGTCTGACACTCCCGCCTGGGAGTTTCTTCCGCCGCTTCAGAGTTCGTCTCGGCGCCGGCGCGAACCTGTGACAAGGTTGAGGGCCTTGCTGTTTTAAGGGGTTCTGTCTGAGTCGCGGTCGAATAACTACTGGCGTGCGCCATCTCCTGCGCAAAGAAAGCCGCTTGTGGCCGCGGCAAAACCTCCATCCCGCGCTTTGCATCACTAACGACAGAAGGCGACTGTGTCTTTGGGAGTGAAGCCACCGCAACGGACCTTGACGACGATTCTGCTCCCTCTTGCGCCTGACCTTCACCCGGGCCGGTGTTCGTCTCCAGCTGTTGCGGAGTTTCCCCTGTAACTCCACTACGCACCACAAGGAGGTGAGACTGCATCCAGTAGTAGCAGTCGCACAAAACCCTCGCGACTTGGTGAGTGAGGTTAAGGGCCTCCACAGCCTCTTTCAACTCTGCCGCAGAGTGCTCACGTAGATAGGTTTCGCAAGCTCCTGCCACGGAGCTTGGAACGGATAAGGGTGGCATCGCAAATATGAGACGCAGACTTCCACCAAACGTGCCTGTGCCAATGTTGTACAAATGACTCAATTGTTGTAAAGTGGCACACAACGCCGTCACTGCCTTTACATACGGATCCGTTGCCGCCGCCGTATTCGCGCCACGGGAAACAATAAGCTTCTGGACACACATCATTGCGTCCTCCACGGACATCAAGTTCATCTCCGTAGTCGTTTCTGTGTCAAAAGGCGGCGGCAGCGGCGGCGGTGGCGGCGCCGTGGTTAAAATAGAGGGAAGTGCCTCCATCTGTTGTTCCAAACCCTGTAGTCGTTCCTCCCAAGTGGTTAACTCCTTCTTTTCCGCTTTGGCTGCATCAAGGCGTTCGTCTGCATCACGCGACTTGCGGGCCACAATGGCGACAGCCTCTTGTACATCAACCATGCTCTCCTGCAGAGTCGTGATGCGTCGCTCCGTCAGCTTGCACCACTCCGCCTGAGGAGCCAATTCGCCTTGTGACCTCTTCCGCAGCGATTCCACGTCCGAGTAGAGACCATTGACGGCGGCTGACAAGGTTTCCAGTCGCAGCTCCACCCTGTCGTTGCGAACAGCCCCACTTCCTTCTGCCGCCCGGTCAACAATTTCAGTAGTCGGCAGCGGCGCAACAAATGTATCGGGCACACGCTCGACGGCCCGAACCACCTCTCCACAGAGTTTTAGCAGCTCTCTGCGAATCTCGCCGCATGCCTCGGCGTCTTCTTTTCCAACTGCAATAAGTCTTTGATGCTCTTGAAGTAGTTCGGCTTCGGCTTGCCGTTCCGTGGCGGCGAGTCGTGTCCATTGGCCCTCCTGGTCAGCTACACGCTGCCAGAGACGCTCCTCCTTGGAAGCGCGCCGGCGCTGCTCCTCTGCAAGAGACTCATGTATTTGGTGGTAAAGGGCCTCGTCGTGTGCTCCAGCGATGGCATTCACGGCCTCGCGCACCGTTAAGAGTAGCGCCGATGGCAGTGATTCGGTTGGTGGCATATTCGCTGCCCCCGTCATGTCGGCTTGCTGGATCTGCACAGCCAACTGTCGCGAGACTTCCTCCACCAGCTGCCGCAGAAAGCCCGGGGCTTTTAGCACAGAGCTGGCCACCATCGCCACTTCGCGCTCGCCCCTGCCACTCTGTCCTCGGCCGTTGGGCGACGAAAAGTCAGAGTCCTCGTCCACGACGTCACGCATGCACCGCTCCGCTGGTCGCTTTCGTTCCTGAGTCCCGCCGCGCCTGCCGTCGCCCTGCTGCGGCGAGAAAAAGTCAGAAGGGCTCTGGGTTGGCGCAATCGGAGAGAGTCCCGCAGGAAGTTCGGGGCGCGGTGGAGACGGCACATCCAAGTCGTCGAGCCGCCTCCGTCGTCGCTGGGCTGCCGCGCGTTGCACGCCGTAGTCGGTCCCACGGGTGGAGGAGGCAGAGGAGGCCAAGGCGAGTTCCTTTTGATGCAGCGCGGTCGCCAAACCGCGTGACAGGGAGGCGAGGAGGAAGGATCGCTGCGTGCTCTCCTCCAGGGCAACTTCCATCCTGCCGCTGCGCTCCTCCTGGGCAACGCGGCAGCCCTCCCACCGCGCCTCGACGGCGGCAAGATAACGGGCCAGCCACCGCCCATTTTTTCCAGGCAGTCTCCCACCCTTTACTCCACGCGCATCGTCGCTGCCGGAAGGCCCCCGCACTAAGCTCGCTCCGCCCTGGGCGCAAATCTCACTCGCCATCAGGCCGTTCTCTCGAGACCACGCGGTTTCCTCGTCGCTCTCAGACGACACCGACGTCTCCAGATTGTCGCCCCCGTCGTCGTGGGACACGCCGCCGCCGCCGCCACCACCGGCCTCATTGCTATCCTCGAAGAGGCGCATGGGGGTTGTCAAAAGCATCCCATCCAGCGAAGTCGTCGTCCTCATGTCCGCCGCTGTCGCCGTCTCTGTGGAGCCTCGCTTTGGCGACGCCCTCGCCCTTGGCTCTGTCAACGGCTGGTCCCCACGAGAACGGGGCCCGTGCTGCTGCAACTCCGTCATCCACGCCTTCTCCCGCTGCTGACTATACTTCACCCCAATCTTATCCCGCAATTCGCACAGCATCTCCCACATGTATTGCACCACCCACGGGTTCACATACTGTACACGTGACTCCAGCTCATGCATGCGTGTTTCCAGCCGCTTGAGGCCTCGATGCACGACATCCACCTCCCTCACAGTGGCCTTTGCGGTTTCCTTCCTGTGCTGCACAACGAGCGCGCGGTTGCGGGAGGCGAGGGTGGTGCCCGCCATCGTTGCATACGACCTCTCCGCCGCCGAAGGGGAGGGTGTCGCAACCACCAGGTCACTCACCTTGGACGAGGTGTTCATGTCGCTAGTGGGGCAAAAAGACCAACAAACACAGCAAAAGAATACAACAACTATCACGCTCAGTCAGGGATGAAGTACACAGGCGTGTGTGCGGGAGAAGGGGACGAGCGAGCACACACACACACACACAGAGACACCGATAGAGAGAGTGAAACAGAGAGACAGACAAACCCTAACAGTTTTCAAAGACGCCTATGACAAGAAAACAATATTAATAGGAAGCGCAAACACGAGGTGGAAAAAAACAACAACAACCAAAAACAAATGACAATAGCTACAAAAATCATACTCGTCACGGACAGAGCACAGCAAAAGGAATGACTGCACACGCGGCTGCAGGCCACGCCCACAACTCCTCCTCACGCAGAAGAACAAACGCTCCACGCCACTGCTTTAGCCGGAGCAAGAAAAATCACCTGCCCTTCCCGTGGATTGCTCGCATCGGTTGAGCCCTTTCCGTCACACCGTTGTAACCGAAGTAAAGACCACGCGACGCGTCATCCGCGCGGAGATGCCCTGTGACCGCACGTGTGCTCTCAAGGCGCGTCCGTGCCGTGGACGCCAAAAATAACACACAAAATACTGCTTCCAGTCGCCGCGCCAAGGCGCACTGCCCTCCCTGCAAAGGCGTCACCCCGCAAGAAGGCAGTTCCCGTGCAGGTGCTAATGCGTTGGGGCAAACCCTCGGCGAATGCCAGCAAGGCAAAAAAAAAAAACGACCCGTGCTTCCGCCTGCTCGAGAGGGGTTGGGGGGGCACCGCGGCGGTTCCCCAGTCCCACCTCGACGCCTGCCGCGCATGCAATGACAGGGGAGCGACAAGCCGCCGCGAACTGCGGCCAGAGTGGAATGGGCGCCAGGCCCACCACTTTACCACAGGCCGCAGTGTCTGCTGCAATAAACCCGGACTCCGCAATCGCAAACGTAGCCTCACGTTGGGAGGCGCCATTGGCTGCCAATGGAGTCAAGGTCACCACCCGGAGGGGGACTATTTTGGTGGGAGCGCCGCAAGAAAAGGTGCGACAGGACCCGCCGATTCACCGAGATGTGTAATACACGCCCGCCATGCTTTAATACGTCAAGGAAAAAGAAAGCTGCGGGCGCCACCTCTCAACGCAGGTCTTGTAGGAAGCTAATCAAATGGTACGCAAACACGCCGGTCTACAAAAACAAATGAGTTACTCACTCGCCTGACCTCACCTAGGTGAAAAATTCCCTCCACAAGCTGCTGGAATGCGCACCTAGATGAGGCATTGCCCCTTCTGCCTACACGAAGAAAGGAAAACCAGAGAAGGTAAACAGTTCTGCCCATTGAGCCCCACGACCTCCTCTACTTAGGGGGGAGAGGCATCCAACGCACACGCCCACAACAAGAAGAAAAACAACACAAAACACATCACGCAGTATTCCGGAATAAACAGGGACTCTTTACGAACTCATATGCTTCAGAGCCCCAGAGAAAAAGAACCTCTCCGCGTGGAGGGTATTACGGTTAAGGTGCGAGGGCAAAAATTAATTGCACTCGCCGCCTTCCACTGCGCCTGTTAAAGAAAAAAAAGAAGAAGAATTAATAAGAAAATAAGTCAAGGCGCGGGAACAAACGTCCCGCTCACTTGTTTGACCTCCCTTGAGCGCACACTCCCCTCCCACGTTTCCAACGCAACGTAAGAGCTAAATCCCCCATAAGAAAAAAAACAAACAAACAACCAAACAAACTCAAGAGAGTAGGTGAAGAGACGAAGCCCACAGAACAGAACCCCCATAATACGAAAAGAAATAAAAAAACATTGAGAAGACAACTCCCTGCATAAAGGATTGATACCTAATCACTCTCAATCATTGTTGGCTAATTGTACTCGTTTTCAAACATTACCCCTTATCCTATTATTCTACTGTGCCTACATTGATTCACGGTAGATATTCATCACATCTTCTTTGCTGCCCTGCCGCGGGTTGGTAAAGGAGCAAATATCCTTCAAGGCTGCGTCGGCCAATGCAGGAATATCTTCTTCACGCATGCCAAGCTCCTTAAAGCCCCGTGGAATGTTCACCTCCTTTGATAAACGACGAATCGCATTAATAGCAGCAGCCGCAGCCTCATCATCATTCATGCCTGTTGTGACGACGCCCAATTGGCCCGCAACATCACGTAGACGGTGTGCACAGACGGCAGCGTTGTACTTCTGCACGTGTGGGAGTAGGATTGCATTACAAACACCGTGAGGGAGGTCGTAAAAGCCACCAAGCTGGTGCGCCATAGCGTGCACGTAGCCGAGACTGGCGCTGTTGAAGGCCATTCCTGCGATGTATTCGGCGTAGCACATACCCTCCCGCGCCACAAGGTCACTGCCATCCCTCACTGCATTAGCGAGGTGCTGCTTGATAAGCCTCATGGCCTGCAGCGCGCAAGCATCCGTAGTGGGGCTTGCGGCCAGTGACACATAGGCTTCAACCGCATGCGTGAGAGCATCCATGCCTGTGGCAGCCGTGAGAGCAGGCGGCTGTCCGACCATCAATCGAGCATCATTGATAGCAATAAGAGGCGTTATTTTCTCGGTCACGACCGCCATCTTTACGTGCCGCTTTTCATCCGTGATGACCGCAAAGCGTGTCATTTCGCTGGCTGTGCCAGATGTTGTATTGATGGCGACAAGTGGGAACTGCTGCTTCTCTGCCTTATCAAGACCCTCGTAGTCAAAAATGGTCCCACCATTGGCTTTCACAAGCGCAATTCCCTTTGCACAGTCCTGCGGTGATCCACCACCGACAGAAACGACAGAATCGCACGCGTTACTGTTCAACATGCCCAAACCGACCTCCACGTTGTGGGAGGTCGGATTCGGGTGCACATCCTTGAAGACGACAGGTTTCATTTGACACTTTTTCTCAAGTGACTCCATAACAGTGCCAAGAATCCCCGCCTTTTCGACGCCAGCGTCGCACACCAGTAAGGGCTTCTTAAAGCCAAGCTTCCGCAACTTGGCCGTGGCCTCGTCGAGCGCCCCAATACCGAGGTAGCTGATCGTTGGCATGAAAAAGACTGAGGCCACGGCAGCCAGGCGTGTGGAGCGGAACATGATTGCTGTTGCTTTTCTTTGCTATGATAGCAGTAGAAGATGTGTAAAGAAAAATAAATATATTGTCGGATCTAATTATTCCTATTGAGTTGCTGTCCTTGGCTTTTGTGTGATGCTTAGGCTGATGAAATGCACTTTTTCTTCAGATGAGAAAGTGGCGGGAGACGCAAGCGGAGCAGAAGAGGCAATGAACCCACCGACGAGGAGGAGTGCAATTACGCGCGTCCGTCTCCCTCACTGTTTACTTCGCAGTTGTGTCCTTTCATGGCGTTGCTGGCGCTTCCGTTTCTGTGCGCCCGGGACGCGGCACAGCGGCGGAGAGACGGAGCCGCCACCCGCAAACCTCGGCGGGAGAGAGCCGCAGCTGGAGAAAATGAGGGACAGTCGTCCTAGCCAGAGAAAGAGGTAAATGGGGAAAAACAACGAGGCAGCTGCGGCGGCAACGTACAGGCCTCTCATATCCCCCCCCCCAGCTAAAGAAGTCAACAGCGGCGCATGCGGCAACGGCAACTGGGTGTCGGCCGTGAAAGGAAAGGGCACCCCAGCCGCCGCTGCTACCGCAGGGGCGAAATCACACAAACTCCAGAGAAGCTCAATTCACGTCGGCCATCAGCTACGGTCAGTGGGAGCCTCTCGCCCGCCCAACGCCGCCTCTTGGAGACCGGATGGCTTAATTTCGTTTCATGTGACGCCTAAAAGGAGGAAACAGGGAGTAGGAGAAGGGGGAAAAAAAACAAGGGACAGTAAGAAACAGGCAGCAGGTGTATTCCAAAGTTGACAGAGAATTAGGATGCAATCAGCCGGTTAAGAAAGGACACAGACACACACCATACACACCTACACCCACTCACCCATAAAAGCAAGCAGTTCTCTAAACTCTTGCGAGGAGGAGTGTTTCCTTCCAAATATGGATTCCGCTAGAATACGTCTGCGGTGCCAATTTCCTTCCTTAAACTTTTCTTCCCACTCCAGCAGAAGTCTTAAATTTCACCCATCCAGCCTCCTTTTTCGTCTTACCCCATCGCCCTCCCCGCTCTCACTCCGCAGAAGCCGCAACGGCGGATAACTGCCCTTGTCAGCGCCGTTGTTCTAAGTTTGTTTGTTTTTTGCCCACGTTGTTGTTGTTTTTTAGCTCGCACCACTGTGGTGCGAGCAAGCGCGGGATAATAAGGAGGGAGGAGGGAGGAGGGAGGAGAGAGGGCAGGAGCTCCGTGGGGGAGCCAATGAGCGAGAAACAGCGCACGGAGGGAAGAAAAAGTAAAAGCAGAAAGAGCAAGACACACACACACACATACAAAAGGATGTGCGTTTTTTTTCTTTGTTTTTATTTGTGGATACAAAGTAGTTTCATCGCTTGTCCACTGTTGTGCTCGCCACTGCGCTGAACACAAATCCCTGTCTCTCTAGGTCCCACACCGCTAGTCACCAGTGAAGCCCAGCCCCATGGAAAGTTCCAAACGGAAGCAACGCCCTGCATTCGCAGGCGCCGTCCTTTGGGGGGTTTCACGTTCATCGTCCATCAACCGTCATGCCACCTCTCTTCTGGAGTCTTGTTTTACAAGTTTCATTCCTTTCTTACTTGCTGCTGCGGAAGCATCCAGCGCCACTCACACCGACTGTGGCATGAACGTCAAGAAGAGCTCTTTTTTTTTTCTTGCTTTTTGCTTTTTGTTCCCCCATTTTCTTTCAATTCCTAAAAATCTGTGAAGAAGGAGGGACCGGGGGCAGAAACGTGGCGCAGCAGGTTGGCGAGAGGGACGCCACCATAAGTGCCGTTTCAGCGTTTTCTTGCTCTCTGTGGGTTTCCCTTCACTTTCCTTCTGGCATCCTCTTTGTTTCCTACCCCGCGTTGTTGGCGCACGCAGTCTCCCTTGTTATCTTCTGCCTTCATTAAATATAAATATAAAAATGCGCGGGTGCTCCCCCCGCCCAATCGTTGCACGTAGACACCACAATTCCCTTCACCCATGCAGTTCCCTTCCTGAATGATTCTGCGTTAGCTCCTTGCTTTGCATTGCCTTGGTTTTTGTATGCTTCATGTTTTCTTTTCCTTTTTTTTTGTTTCTCTCCTCGCATTTTTCAGTCGGCGGCGAGGTTTGCCCACGGATTATCGGCGGCTTCGGCGGCCGCAGCGGCCCAAGAGGCAGTTGCCATCGACCACTACAGGGCCATGGACACGAAACCACCAGCGATTGCCACCGCAGCCCCGTCGTCCTCCGCCGCAACACCATCATACCCCTTACTTCTTCTTTCCCTTGCCCGTCACCGCCTTCGTCTGCTTCACGCCCTCGATGCTCACCTTTGGATCGAGTCCGAGGCACTCCGTGACGGCCCCCCACCCGACTGTGATCTTCCCCTCGCGGATGGTGAACTTGAGTCCCTTCTCCATCGGCATTGGATAGGCAAGGGTGAGCACGAGCTCGCGGTTGTCGCCAGGCATGCAGACAAGCGTCTTTTCAAACTCCCTCAGCTCTGCTTCTTTCTTCTTCTGTTCCTCCGGGTCACGGCCGTACTTTTTGTTCAGTTCCCCTGCAAACTTCTCGCTTTCGGGGAAGTTGATATCCGCCGTGACATCCGCACAGTGGAAGAAGAGCTGTGGGCGGTAGTGAGGGCTAAAGGCTGTGTGGCGGCCACCTTCTTCCTTCGTCAGCACGTACACCTGCGCGCGGACCTTGTTAATCAGCGTGGTGGCGCCTGGCGCGGAGAGAACCATGCCGCGCTCCACGTTGTCCTTGGAGAGGTTCACTGTATCCCCGGTGCCGACGATGCTGGCGCCCACAGAGTCACCAGGCATACACTCTTCCAGTGTTTTATGGTACATCTCTATACCAGCAATCTTCACGGTCATCTTCTTTGCACTGAAGCCGGAAAGTTCGGCGTCCGCGCCCACCTTCATCAATCCCTGGTCCACACGCCCTGTGACAATAACAGACTTCTTATCCTTCCCAACCTCGTAGACGTGCTCAATAGCCATAAGGAACGGTTTATCCGTGGCGCGCGGTGGGTCAGGGATCCACTCATCACACTTCTTTACAAGCTCAAGAATGCATGCCTCATTTTCAGGGTCACCCTCCAACGCCTTCACCGCGGACCCCCGCACAAAAGGCGTCTCCTCCGCAGGGAACTTGTACTTCTCGAGAAGCTCACGCACCTCCATTTCCACAAGCTCAATCATGTCCTCCTGTCCATGCATCATATCACACTTGTTAATGAAGCAGACGAGGGCAGGAAGGCCAATCTGCGAACAAATAAGCAAATGCTCTCGCGTTTGTGGCATGCACCCATCATTAGCTGCCACAACAAGGATACCACCATCCATTTGTGCGGCACCGGTAATCATGTTCTTCACAAAGTCCATGTGACCTGGGCAGTCTATGTGTCCGTAGTGGCGTTTTTCCGACTCGTACTCCACATGAGTTGCGTTGATCGTGATTTTGCGACTCTTCTCTTCAGGTGATTTATCAATGGCAAAGTAGTCAAGTGCCTTCGCCTTTCCATTCTTCGCCAGAACCGTCGTGATGGCAGACGTCAGCGTCGTCTTGCCGTGATCGACATGCCCAATCGTGCCAATGATGAGATGCGGCTTGCTACGCTGAAAAACCTCCTTCTTCGGGGCTAAAAGGCAGCTTCGAATGGCAGCACGAAACATTGGGAAACAATAACAGTAATAAATCCTTTGCAAATCCGCTTCCTACAACGCCCTATCAGCAATGAGTCCTTCGCGGGGGATTCGCCTCTCTCACCTCTTACTTCGTGAAGTGTGTAGGTAGAAAAAAAAATAATAATAATAACTACGTGTGGGAAGCGCGGTACTCCGAAGCCAGAAGTAGAAGCCCGGCCAAGTAAATAAAGTTGCGTCCGACAAAAGAAGAAAAGGAAGAAGAGAAGTTTTCGATTTAAAATAGCAACGTCACATGCTGAAATTTTCCGCGAACTCTAATGAATATTGCAGTAAGTCTTCACAGTTAGTTTTTCTTTTTGTTTTACTTTCATGTGACAAGAGGTGAAACCGGGCTTGTTGTTTACTTGCTGGTGCTACTGCCATCCCTTCTTTGCGCACTCACTCACACTCGCGTGCCCATTTACATCCGAGGAACTGGGTGCCCTCTCGCTCTTGCACAGATTGTCCTGCATCCTTCCTCTCTTCTTCCTCCTCCTTCTTCCGCTTCTTTTTCTATATGACGCTCCAATAGACAGTCACCACCGCGTAGATGTGGGCTGAGAGGTCATGGGCATGATTAACCCAGCCGTCAGCCTGGCTATAGTAGCAGCTGGAGCAGACGTGAATTCCGGCCCCACATTTACGCATAATCATGCAGTGCACCACGTACTTGTACGGCCGCCGCATGCCCAGCAGCTTTTCCATAATACCGTCGCAAATAAGCTGGATCCACCCCTGGGCCTTGACGTGGTCATAGCGCTGGGCATCGTCTTCACCGCCCTCGTCATCAAAGTATGGACTAAGAACCTGTAAGATGATGTTCTTCACATCATTCGGCGGGATGCCGCTGATCTCCATGCTGTCCTCATGCTCTGTCGCCTTCTCCGCCTCCTCTGGTTCGCCGCTGTCAATCTCGTCGTACGGCGCTGACGCAGGGAACACCGCGGGCGTCCCCGTGGTCACCGTTGTTGCCTTTTCTGTCGCCACTGCCTCCTCGGTGTTGGCGCCGGCAGGCACCTCCGGCTCGTGGTTCTGTGCGGTCGTCGATGCATCCGCCGCGGCATCTGTCGCCGGCAACGCGTCTGAAGACGCCTCTACAGACATGGCGGCGCCCCGGCGTGTTACACGAGCTCCCCTGAGAACCGCACATTAACGCGCAGAGGAAGGGGGAAAAAAACACGTCACCGTCGTCAGCGCAGAACGGGTGGGGAAACGCAATAGTGAGCAGGCAGGCAGGAAAGATGAATAGAACACCGGAGTAAAGCAACAAAATAATAATAAAGACCGAATAATAATAAAGACCGTGAATTTCATACGAGACTACGCAGCCTTGTCAGCTCCTTCGCCTCCAGCCCCAACACGGACCCACAGTAGTCCGCCCGACGCAGAACCGACTGCAGGAATTCCCGAAGTCTCGCCGGGCTACCGCGCAGTGAAACCACGCCGGCGCCACTCTTTCCGGCGACGCGAAGAATGCGCCAACGGTGCAATGCGGCAATAGCAACACGAAAAGCCGCACGGTCAAGAGCCGCGGCTGCTTGGGTCCCCATGGAAGACGAGACGTCCTCCAGCAGGTCAACAACGGTTCGCGTCACCCCCGCCTCGTGCCGCAAGTACACGTACAGCAGGACAAGGAATGTTTCGCGAGAGCAATACCCCAGTTCCACAAGACGGCAATCCGAGAGCAGGTCGTCAAATAACAGCTGGCGCCCATCAAAAGACGCCGACGCCGACGCCGCCTCGGTTGTATTCCGAGTGTGGTTCTTGGAAGAAGTCGATAACCACAGTGCCCGTACAGCCTGTGGGGCCGTCGCGAAGGTTTCCCGCAAACTCGTGTCGCCGCCGCTCTTTTTCAACCATATTGCCAACCACAATAACGTGCTGCGACGACTCTTCTCACTGAGAAACGCTAGACGCCCAGAACAAACTTCGCCAAAAGCCGACGAGACAGACGCCACCACTCGTCCAGCTGTGGCAGCGATACTCCTCAGATCCTTAGAGACTTGTGAAACTCGTCGCGCGAAGACGCCGTCGTTCAGTGGCTCACGTCCGACACTGTCGGCCTCGTCCAGTTCTGCCACGGCAGCCATCAGCATCTCCAGCATCGTTTTCTCCAACAACTGCCCGTGGGCAAGCGGCGAGGCCGCGGATGTGGCCAACGTCGCATGTGCCTGTTGGTTTCCTCCCTTCTGCGCGGCGCTCACGACATCAAAGCTCCACCCCGTGTGGGGAGGAACCAAGCCATCCGCCCCAGGCAGCGACGGAACTCCCGAAGCAGAGGTTTTTTCCCTCCTGCTTTCCGCCCTCTTCTTCACCGTTGCCCTCTTTTCAAGCTGGTGTTGCAGGGTTTCCTTCACCTCTACGAGGCAGGCCCTAGCCACGCGGCTAGCGGTCCACGGAAGCAATGGGATGCAACGCGTTTCACAAGTGAGTCGGCTCGAGAGACGTTTCTCTAGCTGCCGAATGTCGGGCGTCGATGAGGTCATGACGAGCGACATGCCGCCGCCTCGACCGTCACTCTCGTGCATGAGCCCGGAGAGCACGTACAGGAGTTGGTCACACCAAATACCAAACCTTTCCACGCGACGGATGCAAACGACAAGGTTTGTGCCATAACTCTTCATCAAAAGAAGCGCCCGCTGCAAGGCTGGCAAGGCACTCGAAACACCTCCTGTGGCCGACGCCATCGTTGACGTCATCAAGAGCGGGCGTCCATCCCCGTCTAGGCTTCCCTCTTCACTCCCCGAGTCAGCAGGCGATGGCGCGCGAGCCCGCTTTCTCGCCGCCTCCCTGTCGTTCTCTTTTCCAGTTTTTTTTTGCCGGTTAGCCGCAGTTCTCCTTTGCGCTGGCAGCTTGGCAGTGTCATCGCCGCTCTCGTGCGACGCCGACTCATCAACGTCCTGCGGCAGCAACCTTGAGAAGCCAAAAAGAGACCCAAAGTCGAAGTTCCCCGTCCGCAAGGACCAATCAGCCGCTCGCAACTGCGCCGATTGTGGGCTCTGCAAAAAACTCAGCATTTGTCCCGCAATGGAGCGAAGGCCATCTTCGTCGCCGTTGAGAGTGTCACCATCGAGGTAAAGCACAAGTGTCTCCTTGCGCTGCATGCACTCCTTTGCCACGAGGCGAAGAATGCGGTGCTCACCACACCCACGTGGGCCCCAGAGGGCATGACAGGAGCGATGCCCTAGAGTGCATGAAGCCGCAATGGCGCTGAGGACAGACCGGTAGGCCTCCTCGTGCATGCTGAACTCATCGCGTTTTCCAGTGTCCTCAGCACGTTCGCCTCCTGCCTCTGGACGTGGTGGGGAGCGTCCTCGCTTTGCCAGGGCGAGAAAAGATTTGTTCGTGTGCGTCGTGAGTTGAGCCAACACGCGGCAACAGTGCAGGGAAAGCCGATGCTGCACATCTGCAAGAAAACACTTCTGGTCATCCTCCGTGGCGGACAGGCCACCCGAGGGCGGATCCATGACGGAGACCGCAGAGACCCCGCCTCCCCTGCACAGCGGACGTGTCACGGTGAAGCAATGAAGGAGAGTAACCACAGAATTAACCTCCCCGCCTCCCCCACACGCACACACCAAAAAGAAGAAGAAAAAAGACATTGAAGCAAAAGGACAAAATGCACGACAATTACGCACCACCCCTCCCCCCCCCTCCCCCATCTGTTTAAAAACGCCTCACTCGGCGTGAGCGCAGGAGTATGTGAGACGGGTGGTCGTTGCAAACGCCTTCGCAAAGTAAACACATTAACTACGCAAACAATAAATAAAGGAAATGCAGGGAGGCGTTAGCAAACATTGAGATACTACAAAAGAAGAAAAGAATATAAGACACACCACAAAAGAATCAGAAAGCAGGGAGAAAAACGAACACGATATGATGGCAATATTAAAAACCGCAATAACGCGGAATATCCGCGAGACGAGCATTAGGTGCTTTGACATGAAGGAAGCTTATGTATGAGGAGCGAGTACGTATTGGGCACTCTCCTACGCGCCTTTAGGGGAAACAACTTCACGTGTTTAAACAGTTTTACCTCCTCCAGTATTTCTACTTGCACACAGTTGGGTGGAATAACCTCTGTAAGGCATAATTTAACTTTCTGGCTGGGGAATTCCGACTCATCCGTCCATCCGTTATATACCTTTCCACCAGACTTCACAACCCGTGTCATCTGCTGCAATACACTGCAAAACAGGGTCTCGTTGTACACGTGGTAAATGGAGCCAAAACTAAACGCATGATCAAAAAAGTTTGAGGGTAGCCACTCCATGCGAGTTCCATCAGCTACACAGTAGCGATTCCGTTTTGTCGTCATTGCTTGGGCGTACTCCGTTGTCTTATTGCTGAGGTCAATTCCCATCCCAACGGCAGAATAAAAATCATGCATAAATTGCAAGTGGTGACCGCATCCGCTGCCCCAATCCAGCAATCGGTCGTCCTTCTTTACATTAAGCAGCCCCGCAATAACGCGCAGAATGGCTTCATGATCCTTCAGGCTGACACGATGCCAGATACCGTCCTTGTGGCAGCCGTGCGCACGGCGGTCGTACTTCTGCGCAACACTTGTGGACTTCTTCCGAGGCAAATGTTCTAGCGGAATCCGTCGCAACTCAAACGAAGGATCATAAGGCGGACACGGGGGCCACTCCACTGGCTTGGAGTCATTGCTAAGAACCTCTCTCGCCAAAGTTTGGCCCGCCTCGGACTCGCTCAGTGCGCCACAGGTCATACCCTTCGGCCCATGACAACGGAAAGGCATGAGCTCAATTTCGCTGTACACTTTATCCGGCACCAGTGCCGTCCTCTCCCTTGAGTGCTTCGTTATCACAAGGGAATAGGTGTTGGGTTTCGATTGCCTCGCCTTCAAAGGAAACACGCGGACGTGTGAAAAAGCATCTTTTTCCTCCACAATTTTGTACGTCACAGGCAAATCAGCCAGGCACAGTGGCACATGCCTTCGCCTAAAGTCACTTTCATCACTCCAGCCATTGTAGACTGTGCCCAGCGGCCTCACCACCCGCACCATTTGCCTCAGCACATTACAAAAGAGTGTCTGGTTAAACACATGTAACACAGATCCAAAGCTGATGACGTGGTCAAAAAAGTCCGTTGGAACCCAGCTCAAGTTCGTCCCATCCGCCACACAATGAAGCAGTTCGTCAGACGTGAGCAAACGCGCGTAGAAAACGGTTGCATTCGCCACATCAATTCCAATACTCTTCACACCGTACTCCTCATACATGAACTGCATGCTCTGTCCACATCCGCTTCCCCAATCCAATACGAACGAGCCCTTCGCAATGCCACTCAGCCGAACAATACCGCGTATGATCTCCCGATGGTCCTCCGCACGCACACGGTGCCAGATACCATCCTTAAGGCAACCGTGCGCACGTCTGTTGTATTTCGCCGCAACACTCGTCACCCTTTTCCGCGGAAGGTGTTCAAGTGGAATCTGTAGTCTATCTAATGCCACGGCGTCGTACGGCGGACATGTCAAACCACGCAGAGACAAACGAGCAGTAACATTTTTGCCACCCGGAGATCCCAGCACCACCTTATGCGCACCAGTAGAAACGCTCGTCAACGGCACAGACAAAAGATTCAACGGGCGACTCTCCTCACGAAGCTCGGCCGCTGAAAAAAGACGCCATATGCCAATAAACAGCACACCCCACAACAGAAACAAAAATAAAACCAGCGACGGTCGATGAAAAGCACGTCTCCACCAAAAATAGGAACGACGTTGGAGCTTCCACTGAAAGACACTAGACATCTATAAAAAAAAAGAGAGGGAAAAATAAGACGCAATAAGACACAAAACCAAAAACAAAAAAGGACAGTAACAAAAAAAGCACACATATATAATAGAGAAAAAAAAGCCAGGGCAGTAGACGTTTCGCCGAGGCTCTCCGCCCCCTGAAATCACCCCGCCGGGAATGGGACCCACAGCGCGGGGTGTTAGACGGGGGCGTCGCGGCAAGCGCGAGAGTAGGCCGAGGGTCCTGTGGGGCGCGGGGCGCCTCCCGCACAGGGACGGGGAGACGGGGAGGGTGGAAGCGGGTCGCTCAACATTTGTACACATTCAAGGGTCCTCATTGGTGTGTCGGTCCGCCTGTCGTTAGACACGTTTTCATCATTGCGGCCAGTGATGCGTTTCGTCCTGGGTGGGGGAGAGGCAGGCGCCGTCTCAGCGAGCTATTTATACGGATTGTCATCGTGTCGTTTCAGTGCACAGTGCTCTGATTACGGGATCCGTCTCTGAATAAGTCATCACGTCGGCAGTGGGACGCACACGGCGGGGGGAGGAAGGGGCGGCGCGTTTCGGAAAGCC
>NW_021704141.1:4838-6550 GCF_003719485.1 Trypanosoma conorhini | reverse complement strand
GGCTCTCCGCCCCCAAAATCACAAGCAGTGCACAGGGCAGCACGGTGCGAGGCGGTTGGGGGGGCGTCGCGCAGCGGCGGCGCGCGGAAGGGAAGAAAGAGGGGAAGAAAGAAGGGGGGGGGGAAAGTAGCTGGCCCAGGACACAGGCGCCGCACGCGCCTCACGCATTCCTTCTCCAACTCTCGCTCCGCACGATTGACGCACAGGCAGAGACGCACTGCCGGACGCTGGTAAGTAGGAGCCTGCCCGCCGCACAGTCTGTCACCAGCCCCGCAGCAAGGCCACCGTCTCTCCGCAATCGCCGCCGCACGCTCACCACACCTGCTCGACATTTCTCACACGGGCGCAGCTAGCGAGGAGGGGCAAAGAAGGAAAGCGGAAAACAGACGGGGGGTCCAGGCTCAGAGACTTCAATTAGAAGCTCACAGTTGCTTGCTCAATCAGGGTTGAAGGTCAGTGCGCACTACAACGTTCCTTTCATCACTCAAGGCAAGCCAGGGCAGTAGACGTTTCGCCGAGGCTCTCCGCCCCCTGAAATCACCCCGCCGGGAATGGGACCCACAGCGCGGGGTGTTAGACGGGGGCGTCGCGGCAAGCGCGAGAGTAGGCCGAGGGTCCTGTGGGGCGCGGGGCGCCTCCCGCACAGGGACGGGGAGACGGGGAGGGTGGAAGCGGGTCGCTCAACATTTGTACACATTCAAGGGTCCTCATTGGTGTGTCGGTCCGCCTGTCGTTAGACACGTTTTCATCATTGCGGCCAGTGATGCGTTTCGTCCTGGGTGGGGGAGAGGCAGGCGCCGTCTCAGCGAGCTATTTATACGGATTGTCATCGTGTCGTTTCAGTGCACAGTGCTCTGATTACGGGATCCGTCTCTGAATAAGTCATCACGTCGGCAGTGGGACGCACACGGCGGGGGAGGGAAGGGGCGGCGCGTCTCGGAAAGCCACCACCCACAGTGCGCCACCGAGCAGGCAAGGCACCGTGGCTACGGGCCTCCTCCTTAGGTGCAATGGGGAACGCGGGGCACAGCGGCGGCAGGCCGCAACAACGTTGCGTCAGCAGGGCGCAGCCTCGACTGCGTCGGTCGTTGCTGCTCAGCACCAGGCAAGACTCAGTCGCGCACTACAACTTTTGTCCTCATCCGCGAACGCAGTCGACCGCCACCGCTGCCCAAGGACAGGAGGGGAGAAACGAGCACGACACATGCCGCGCTGAGGCTCTCCGCCCCCAAAATCACCAAGCAGTGCACAGGGCAGCACGGTGCGAGGCGGTTGGGGGGGCGTCGCGCAGCGGCGGCGCGCGGAAGGGAAGAAAGAGGGGAAGAAAGAAGGGGGGGGGGGGGAAAGTAGCTGGCCCAGGACACAGGCGCCGCACGCGCCTCACGCATTCCTTCTCCAACTCTCGCTCCGCACGATTGACGCACAGGCAGAGACGCACTGCCGGACGCTGGTAAGTAGGAGCCTGCCCGCCGCACAGTCTGTCACCAGCCCCGCAGCAAGGCCACCGTCTCTCCGCAATCGCCGCCGCACGCTCACCACACCTGCTCGACATTTCTCACACGGGCGCAGCTAGCGAGGAGGGGCAAAGAAGGAAAGCGGAAAACAGACGGGGGGTCCAGGCTCAGAGACTTCAATTAGAAGCTCACAGTTGCTTGCTCAATCAGGGTTGAAGGTCAGTGCGCACTACAACGTTCCTTTCATCACTCAAGGCA
>NW_021704141.1:1622-4813 GCF_003719485.1 Trypanosoma conorhini | reverse complement strand
CAGGCAGAGGCATGTCTGGGTTTATCTATGTCGTGAATTTATTTGGCCTTTTGTGCAACCACTGGTAGATTGTAAAAAGGGTGAAAAGTTGGTGTTGTCTGTTGCGACCACCTTGGGCGTGTTGGTACAGGTGGCGATGTTGTTATTGTCAGCACGGTGCGGATCGCTTTTCAAGTATGTGTATCATTGGCGAGTTGTGCATTTTCCGCAACAGTGAGTCTGAGTTGTGAGCAAATGTCATTGTAAGTACGAGTATTCACTCCTTCGCTGATTTTTGTGAAAAATATTTCTGTAGAGGGTGTGAGGGACGTCAGTCATGCATAATCTCCGTGTCAAATGCACTTACTGCCGGAACGGTAAATGAAAATGACAGCCAGACAATTCCTAGATCCCGTACCACGGCAGTGCCCTTGTCCCCGTCCAGTTGTTCTGTGCATGGAAATTCCTGCGCTGCTGAGGATGAGCAATTGTGGCCTTTATTTTTCCGTCTCGCCGCGATAATTCCTTCCGCGACAGCAGGTTTCAGGTTTGTTAGGAGGTCGGTGTGTTTGCTGCGGCTGTGCTCATCGCGTGGGTGTGTGTAGGCTTTATTGAGGCGATGGCCCGGAGTGTATACGCGGCGATCCACGGCAGGAAAGTCTTCGTCTGCGGCATGCCAGCCATCGGTGTCACCGCTCTGGTCATCCCTCGCGGTTTCCCCGCTGAGAGCCGTCGACTCCGGCCGCAGGTGGCATTGCGGGCCAACGTCCGGGCCGTGCTGGGCACCTACCGTCGCTTTTGTCGGCGTTTCTGCAGGGGGAATTTCGGTCATGGAGTCACGCCATGCCGATGTGGGGTCCAGCGGCGTCCGCGCGTCGTCCAGGGCGCGGGCGCAGTGCAGAATGAACGTATTTATAAAGGCAGCGGCAGAAATCGGGGAGGGAAGGGCGGCAAAAAAAGTTATGATGCGTTCTTGTCCCTCGAACTGCCGTTCCTTCTCCAGGCCTGGGCCGCGTCGATTTCCCTCCGGTCGCTGTTGTTGTTGTTGTTGTTGCAGCAGCGACCAGCCCCGCATAAGCCGCACCGCCTCGTTGATGTCAATAAAGATCAGCGGCGGCGGTGCAGTCACAGGCGACGAATCACCGCAGCGCGGCAACGCGTCCGCGTTGGGCAATCGTTGATGGAAATTCATTACGCCGTGGCTCCGCGGATACACGCGCCACGTAGCTGCTTCCTGCAGCACAAACACAATTTCGCCGCGGAGCGGACCTGAGCCCTGCAAGGCAGCCAGCACCTCGTCGTGGCTGCCGCACCCCGTCGCGGACGAAATTCCCCTCAGCGTCGCAACGGAGAACGGGCACCGTTGCATGACGGCTCCACTTGGCATCAAGAACCACCACGGCGCCTCATGGAGGAAAAATCCACAGCAATCGTAGGCCTCAGGCAGCTGAACCACCTCCCCAGCGCGCCGAACCTGCAGCCGACGCTCGGGAAGCTCATCCGCTGCAAACCAACATGTGTTTCTGAACGAAAAGCAAGTGTGCTCGCTCAGCCTGGCGTCCGCAAGCCCTGCCGTCTGCACATGAGTCCCGCTCACACGCACGGGATCCCCAGTAGACGCCCAGTAATCGGCAGCACTACGCAACCGTCGCACTGGAAAAATAATTTTGTTGCCGTTAGCAAGATGATGAGGAACGGCCTCCACGTTTATCAGCGTCAGATGATCTTCCAACAGAAAGTGATGCATGTCTTGGAGACGCAGCACAAAACGACTGCAAAAAGAGTCCAGGTAGGGCGTCACCCACGCACTCCAGTAGCACAGCGTCCTCGAAGGCCGAGGAACCGTCTTCGACTCCTCCACCGCCAGGGCAGCATCCTCCAGGAACCACCCCTGCTTCTGCCAACACAGCTGCAGCGGAGGTGACGGTGGAGATGAAGCGGCTCCTGCAAGCGGTGAGGAGACAACGGCCAGTGGCGTGAACTCTGCCGAGGAAACAGAATCACAGCTGCACGCAAGTTTGTACAGGCGCCTCAATTCACCCTCGGTCCGTCGCAGCTCCTCTTGTAACCGACGCGTCCTCGGCAGAGATGTGAGATTCATACGAGACTGGCACCGAAGAAGTCGAGTGCTAACAGATGGCACCTGGAAGGCCGCACCAGCACTGGCAACAGAGCTCGAGATGCCACTACCAACCTCATCCACGTCCCCAGAGAGAGATGGAACAAGAGGTGTTGTACCAAGAACACCATTCGACGCATGCAGCAAAGCCGAGTGGCACAGCACAAACACCGGGGATCTATATCCGTGTCTCTCTGTGAACTCTGTCAGCACGGGGCCAGCCCCACCAACGCAAGAGTAACACGGACGGCACAAAATTGGAGTAATCACCGCGTTGGTCTTTAATCCTCGTCCACAAACGTCACCATCGCCGTGCGCGCCAGGCACACTACTCGCAACAGCCGTCTCCACTGCCGATCGCACAACCAAAAAGTCGTCGGCAAGCAAAATCCGTGGGAAACAAGGGCAGGCACGACACAACGCCTCACCGAGACTACGGGACGACAAGGACGGCATAAACCGCGAAGCCGCACCAGCTACCTACGCTGTCTTGAGGAAGAGGAAGCAGGAAGGGTGAGAAAGTGGGGTAGACACGTATGAAATGTACAAACAAAGAAGCCACCACACACAGAGACACAAGAAGCAAGAGATGGCTCTCTGCATAAAACAAAAAAGAGCACGCAGACGCCAATACTCCACGCTCCACAGACAAACCGGCCCACCGCCGAAAAACACTTCAAAGAATAAAAACAAAAAAAAATAATATCGAATTGTACGCTGCCGTTTCCACAGCCCACAAAAGGCGCCAAGGCACCTTTCTGTGCGCCTCCGCAGGGGCGGGGCTTCCACTGCACACCCCATTCGTCCTCCCCCTTGCGGAACATATCAAGAAACAATACCACAGAGAATTCTCTCCTCTCCCCTCGCATTCGCAGCCTCCTTTCCTGCATGTCTAATGGCGGCTGCGGGGGATTTGCGAAATTTCCATCTTACGTTTACCTTTCTCGTCGCGCGTTTATTATTGTGGCCCCAACCAGTTAACTCTCCCGCGCAGAGGCACATCGTGTGCACAGCCACACCTGCCTCACCGCGCACATACATTGCGGCGACGCATGTACGTCTCCGTTAAATCAAAAAAAAAAAAATAATAAAA
>NW_021704141.1:0-1447 GCF_003719485.1 Trypanosoma conorhini | reverse complement strand
GTTCACAGAGGAGCATGGGTTTTGCCAGTACTTCAAGGTCCCCGAAGGGCACCAAAGTGCGGGGGTTGAGAATGCGGACATGGTGCTCTACGTGGCTGCCAGGTCTAATTACGGGGAGTGGGGTCTCCCGTGTGCGTTTGGGACGGATGGTCGTCCAATTGCCGCTGCCCTGCATCTGCTGCCTTCTCAAACGTTGTCCGTCATGCACACCTCTCGCGCGGCTGCGCATGCAATCGCCTATGCCCTTGGCTTCGTCGCGAAGCAGATGAAGGAGCATAAAATGCTGGCGACCGTCTCTGATGTGCGCGGCGGCAGCTCTCTTGTGACGGTGGTGAATTCTCCCGTTACGCTGAATAAAACGAAGGCACACTACGGCTGCGACAAACTGCAGGGCATGGAGCTGCAGGGCTGCGACGGGACGGAGGAATGCTACTTGTCGTTGCGCAACGCGAAGGACGAGCTGATGAGCGTTCATGGCGGGCAGACCGCCGGCTACTACACGGCGCTGACGATGGCAATGTTTGAGGACCTCGGCTACTACAAGGCCGTGTGGGGGATGGAGGAGCCGATGGCGTGGGGCAGAGGCGCGGGCTGTGACTTCCTCGAGAAGCCGTGCTCGGACAAAAGCCCCACCGAGCACCCCGGCATGTTCTGCGATAAAAAGACCGAAGTCAAAACACTTCGCTGCACGTCCGACCGCCAAGCCATCGGTCAATGTGGTCCGAACGTTGCTGGACGCGGCGCCGACCCAAAGGAGACCTGCTCTGTATTTTTCCCACCTCATGAGCAAATATCAGAATTATTCTGCGCTGTGGAGGGAACCAACGCACCGCCCGGATCCCTCCATGGGGGTGGCTCGTGGTGCCTCGATGCGGAGACACTGGAGGCCAGGAGCAAGGCGACTGACAAAGACTACACCGAAGTGCACGCGGTGTGTGCGGGGGTGCAGTGCGAGGCGGGCAAAGTGAAGGTGAAGTACCTCGGCGGCGACGCGTGGCAGGAGTGCCCCGAGGGGACGTCTATCACGCCGAAGTCGGCGTACTTCAAGGACGGCGGCAAGATCAAGTGCCCGAAGTACGAGGAGGTGTGCACCATGGCCGCCAACGGCAGCAGCCTCGTCAAACTCAGCTCCCCAGACACGGACGGCAAAAAAGCGACAAGGACGGCAAAAAAGAGGACAAGAACGGCAAAAAAGACAAGGATGGCAAAAAAGCCGACACGGGCGGCAAAAAAGAAGACAAGGGCGGCAAAAAAGAAGACAAGGACGGCAAAAAAGGCGGCCACGATGGCAGTTCTGCTGTTGCTGTTCTCTCCAGTCTGCTTCTTCTCGCCACGGTCACCGCGGCGGCGGCGGTAGTGCCGCTTTGAACAGCAGCCGCAGCGGCCGGGCGCAAGCACCGCGCAGCAGGGCAATAATGCGGGTCCGCCTCTAACGGAACAGGCGTCC
>NW_021704140.1:44915-51833 GCF_003719485.1 Trypanosoma conorhini | reverse complement strand
TTTTCTTCCTGTCTCCTTCTCACGGCGCTTGCTCTGCCCCTTTAAAAATTAAAAAAAAAATGCTTCTTTAATCCCCAAGTTTTTCTCTTTTTTTTCTTTTTATCGCTTAGTGGGCAGGGTTTTCGACCCCTTCGCTTTTGCTTCCCTCGTGCGTTCGCTGGGGACGGGCGGGAGCACACGCGCATGCGGCGGCCCAAGTCGGAGGACGACACTTTTGCGGATGACTTGCCTCCCAGCGTCGCCGTGCAGTACCGCATCCTGCAGAAGCTGCTGCCGGGACGCCCGGCGGCGTGCCATCAGGCGCTGAGTGCGACGGACCCACCGGCGCGCCGCCGTGCGACTCCACACTCGGCGGGAGGCGAGGGCAAACGTCGCCGCGCTTGCACTGACCCTGCGCAGCCCCCAACGGTGTCGTCCTCTTCGTGCTGTGGCGGGGGCCGTTGGGGTGCCGACGCGAAGGCGAAGGCGCTGCGCGAGATTGAGCTTGGGGGGCCGATCCTTGACCAGTTGCTTGGGGCCCACGCAACCCACAGCCGGCTTGAGGCGGCGTTCGAAGAGCGGTGGCGGGATACGTGGCGCACGTTTGCCGAGTTTGAAGCACGGCAAAGATCTTTGATAGAAGCGATGGCAGGGTGGTTTTTTGAGGCGTTTTCTCCGTCTCTGTTTAACGGCATGTTCAGGCAACTCGAGGACCAGGCGCACCGTGCAGCGGCGGCGAAGAGCAGGGTGGCGGCGTTGGAGCGAAAAACCGAGGAGCTTTGGAGGTACAACAAAATCCTGGAGGACCGTCACGGGCAGTCGCTCCGGCTGCAGCCGCTGGAGGACGAGCGGGACGACGCGCTACGAGAAAACGAAGAGGTGCACCGCGCGCTGAAGGCATCTCAGGGGGAACTTCGTGAGTCGCGGCAGACCATCGCGGCTCTTCGGCGGCAGCTGCGGGAGGCGGAGACGGCCTCCAAGGCGCCGTTGCGTGCATTGACAGGGGAGTTCGAGGAGCTGAAGGCCCAGTATCGCGAGCTAGTGGCCGCCGGTGGGCGCGCGCCGCCAACCACAGTGGCGAAGGCGGAGGAGCGTGCAGTGGCGGACGCGGGGGAAGGCAGGGCGCCGTCTGTCGAGCTGTTGAGGGGGCAGGTGAGGGAGCTGCAGCACCAGCTCTTGCTGAGGGACACCGCCGTCGGGCGTCTGCAGCAGGAGCTCGCGGAGCTGCGGGAGTCGGCGCGGGAGCTGGGGGCTTCCCAGGCGGAGGTGCAGACGTTGGGGCCGCGGCTGAAGGCCGTCACGGGGCCTCACCCACACTAGTCTGCTGACATCCGTCAGCCGTGCCGCCGTGCGCCACAAGGCGGCCACAACGAGGGTCCTTGCGTCCCCTGTGCTTTTGTGTTGCTTGCGTGGATGGGGAGCGAGTGCGTGTGGGAGTGTGTGGGTCGGTGAGGGTGAGGGAGGAGGAGGGTCTGCTCGGTGCCTGCCCACAGGCAGTCAGCCTCATTGCGGAGGAACAAAAACCAACGACAACAACAACAACGGCAATAACATGGGCATCTCTGCCTGTTTTTATTTTTTATTTTTATTTATTTATTTTTTTCTCTTCACGCTTTGATTGACTTGTTTATTCACCCCTTCCCCACTTGCAGGGGAACGATAATAATAATACTAATAATAATAATAATAAAGCCCTCTCGTGTCTCCACAGACCCGGTCGCACAGGGCGCAGGAAACAGGGAAGAGGGGCACAGCCTAAGGCGCGCGGGAGGGCCGTGGCCCGGCGATGCTGACGGGCGTCTCCGCGCCGGACTCGGAGGGCAGGGTGACATACACCTTCAACAGCCAGTCAAAAGTGGAGGTTCCTCAGCGGTACGAGGTGAAGGGCATAGTGGGACGCGGGGCTTATGGTATTGTCTGTAGTGCGGTGGACCTTAGAACGGGGGACGACGTCGCCATTAAAAAAATCACCAACGTCTTTGGTGACCTCGTGGACGGCAAGCGCATCTTGCGTGAGGTGAAGCTGCTGGGGTTTCTGCGGCATCCCAACCTACTGTCCCTCAAGGATCTCTACCGCCCCTCCGCCCCGGACTTCTCCGACCTGTACCTTGTGTCCGAGCTCATGTCCTCGGACTTGTACACCATTCTCAAATCAAACTCCGTGAAGCTGGCGGAGGTGCACTGCCAGTACTTTACGTACCAGCTTCTGTGTGCGCTGCACTACATTCATAGCGCCAACGTTATCCACCGGGACCTGAAGCCCGCCAATATATTGACCAACGCCGAGTGCGATGTGAAGCTGTGCGACTTTGGCCTTGCACGGGGAAGGGGGCTCCGGATGACGCACTACGTCGTGACGCGTTGGTATCGGCCACCCGAGCTGCTGCTTATGAGTGACGATTACGATGGGGCGATTGACTTGTGGGGGGTGGCGTGCATCGCGGTGGAGATGTTCACGCGCCGGCCGCTCTTCCCTGGTTGCGACTACATCCACCAGCTGAACCTCATCACAGAACTCTTAGGCCTCCCCGACATCGCGCGCGACTTGCCCCACGTGAACTCGGAGGGGGCACTCAGCTACGTGCGCTCGCTCCCCCCGCGGGAGCGGCAGCCGCTGGAGACCGTCTGCCCCACGCTGAGGGACAAGTACTTGGGCTCCATTCGCTACAACGTGGAGGGCGGCGAGGACGCGGGGAGGGCGGCGTGGGACGGCGCCAACGAGGGGGAAAAGGGGCCTGCGGATGCGGACACGGCGCCGGCCCCGGCAGCCCCGGCAGGGGGCGGGGAGGAGCGGTACGCGTTGTTTAAGGACTTCCTCTTCCGGCTGCTCACGTACAACCCGAAGCAGCGCATGACGGCGAAGGAGGCGCTGGCGCACCCGTGGCTGCGCGAGGTCCGGGACAACTGCGGCGGAGAGGAGGTTGAGACGGAGGCGGGGAAGCAGTTCTTTTGGGACCTCGACAGCACCGAACTCAGCGCTGCCCAGCTGCGGCAGCTGGTGACGGACGAGGTTGCAACGTACAAGGAACAGTAAACAGGAGGGTCAGGAGACAGGCATCATGACCATCAAAAAGAAAAAAAAGGGACTTGAAGAAACCAATAACACGCACACACACACACACACACTCATATATATATATATATATATATGTAAAAAGAGCCACAGTGCACGACGCAGTACGGGCTGTTGCTTTGGGAGCGGGTATGTAATATACTCGCCTCGTTGCCTGATGGACGCATCCTTGGAGTATGCAGTACACAGCAGTGGCCTGAAAGAGGTGGCATGCATAGATCTGTTGGACGCCGACGTTTTCAGCTGCTCTCACATACCTTGCATTTCTGAAGATGTATAGATGTATAGCTGCAGCATACGTGTATAAGTACGACATGTCTATTTACTGCGTGTATTGCAAATCCTGGCGCCTCATATATATTCCTTGTCATTTAGCTCACGCGGAGGGATCGTTTTTTGTTGTTGTTGTTGTTGTTGGTTTTTTTTTTGTCCCTCTCCTTCTCTTTTTTGTCTCGCTCACTATTGATTCTCACTCTTTGCCCTGTGGGGGTTTCTTCTTCCTCGTCGCTGCCGCAGGCGGCGAAGCCAAGACGCGCGCACAGGAAGCCTCATTGCCGGCTGCGTGACGGGGCCGCTGCGAGGTTCACTTGCGCCTTCTGGGGACCTGCCGCCTGCTCGCCGGCCGGCCGGCTGTGCACCTCGGCGCCACCGCAGCGGCGGGGACAGACACGCGAGGGCGCACCGCGCAGTGGACGCGGGTGGCAGGAACCCTGCGCAACGTGTGACCGCACATCGCTGTTGTTGTCGTTGTTTATTTTATTGCGTGTGTGACTCCCGCTTCGCCGACCGCAACGGCGATGGCGACGATGGCAGCACCGACCTCGTCGTCGTCCCCTCGTCTAGAGGTACTGCGTTGTTGGGGGGCGGAACAAAAGTGGAAACGCACGCAGGTGCAGCAAAAAGCATGGACTGCAGAAACAAGTTTCTTTTCTCTCCTCTTGCTTGCCTCTCCCCGTGAGCGTTTCTCACCTCTTGACTTTGTTTCTGGTCTCTTTCTTTGGCGCTGCGCCCCTCACAAAATTTTGCCCTTTCGCCTGTTCCTGCGCGTCGCGGGGCGGCTGCTTCGCGGCGACACGTTTGTGTTGCTCTCGCTCTCTCTCTCTTTGCTTGACCTCTTTTCCGTCGCCGGTTGTTGTGTTGTCTCCGCTCGGCGGGCGAGATTGTCGGGCATAAGAGCAAAGGCGGAAGTATAGCGAGTGAGAGAGCGGGAGCGCGTGAGCTGCGTGTGTCTTTGCGTGTGCGTGTGGAGGGAACTCGTAAATTACCGTCCGTCGCTGCAGCGGGGCGAATGCGGCTCCGCACGGGGAAACGTCGCGGCACTCTGCGGGGGTTCCTGCTGCTGGTTGCCGCGCTCGTGCTCCTCCTCGCATGCGCCGCGGAGGTCTCCGCCTTCTCCGTCTTCAAGGCCATCGCCTCCTCCTACCAGCAGGGGGACACCATCCCGGTCATGGTGAGCCCGCTGACCTCCGGGCTGCGGGTGATGCCGATGCAGTGGAGGTCGCTGGCGCAGTGCCCGCGGAAGGAGCGGCAGCGGCGGCGGCGGCGCAACATTGGCCAGCTGCTCTTCGGCGACCAGCTGGAGGAGTCCGCCTACGACGTGACGGTGCTGGAGAATGAAACTTGTGTGCCGCTGTGTAGTGTGACGCTGACTGCGAAGGAGAAGAAGTACTTGGGCAAGCTTATTGAGGGCCGCTACCGCGCCAACATGTACGTGGACGACATGCCGGGCGTAGAGGACATTAGAATTTTAAAGGGGCGGCGTCATGTGACGACGGGGTACTACTTGGGCTCTAGAAACAGCCCTGCGGCCCACGGGGATGTGGTGGTGAACAACCACCTCATCTTTACCATCTCCTACCACCCCGTCGACTCCCCGTTTAATTTGGAGAACAGGTCGTATAGAATTGTGCAGTTCCAAGTCACAGCCATGAGTGTTTACTACGGCAGTGCCATCTGCGACCACAACGACCTGGTGACTGGCAGGCCCCAGCCTCTCATGGAGGGCAAAATACCGTACTCCTACAGTGTGCGCTGGGTGGAGTCGCCCCTGACGTGGTCGACGCGCTGGGACGTGTTCATGCAGATGACGACCCGGGAGTCCAAGATCCACTGGTTCAGCATCGTGAACTTTTTTGTCATCACTCTGTTGCAGACCGTGGCTCTCTGGTACGTGCTGATCCGAGCGCTGCGCCGAGACTTCTTGTACTACAACGAGGCGGAGGCGGAGGCCGAGGAAACCGACGAGTCTGGGTGGAAGCTTGTCCACGGTGACGTCTTTCGCCGACCACGCGGTGTGGGGCTTCTTTCCATCTGTGTTGGGACAGGGACCCAGCTGGCAATGATGTTGGGCTTCACACTTTGCGTGGCCTGCATGGGGTTCGTTTCGCCGCAGAGCCGTGGGACGCTGGCGACCACGCTGCTCTTCCTCTTTGTGCTCTGCAGCTTTTTCAACGGGCTGGTCACGGCGATGCTCATCAAGTACCTGCGGATGCGATCGTGGAAGCTGATCTTCGCCGCCAGCGTCTTCTATCCGGCGCAGATGTTTTTCGGCTACTTTGTACTCAATTTTATTCACATTGGCAGCCACGCCGCCAGCTCCGCCTCGCTGTCTTCACTCGTCATTCTTCTGCTCCTCTGGCAGGGCGTCTCCACGCCGCTGTTGCTGGTTGGCGCAGTGCTGGGCTTCAGCCTGAACCTCACAACCCCGGTGAAGGTGAACAGCATCCCCCGCACCATCCCGCCGGCGCCGTGGTACTATGACTCGGCGCTCACAATACTTCTCCCCGGCCTCGTGCCCTTCGCCGCGTCGCAAGTGGAGATCACGTACATCTTCGGAAGCGTCTGGCACGGGACGGTCTACTACATGTTTGGCTTTCTTCTGGCGGTGTACGCGCTGTCGATGGTCATCGCCGCGCAAACGGCCGTGTTCTCCACGTACATTCAACTGAACCGACTGAACTACCACTGGTGGTGGCGCTCCTTTCTGACCTCCGCGTCCTACGGCGTCTGGATTTTTATCTACAGCGTCTTCTACTACTTCTACCACTCCACCCTGAGGGGACTCCTGAGTGCAGTGCTCTTTTTCGGCTACATGGGGATGGTGGCGTACACGCTCTGCCTGCTGAGCGGCGCCGTGGGCTTCCTCGCCTCCTTTTTCTTCGTGCGAATCATCTACAGCAACGTCAAGGTGGACTAGCGGGGCGGACGAAGGAGCGCGAGCGACGACTGAACGGCAAACAGGCGAGCGAAGAGGCCCGCGACCTCCAATCGCTTGAAGGAGCGGAACGCGGGAGAGAGAATGAATTAGTAACCGAAAACAAAAAGTGGCGGACGCACAGACACACACACGCACACACACAAAATAAAAGACAAAATAACGAGGAATAGGGAATCAAAAATAGGCTCCTGGGTGGGCGGTGTGGGTGGTGGGCTCGCATGCAACTTGCGGGACGAGGTTGGCGCTCGCCCGTCGCTGCGGCAGAACGCAGGCGTGTCAAGGGGCGGGCTTTGGGTGGCGTTTTGTTTTTATTTTGTTGCTTCTGCCGGCGGCCCATCCTCCTCGCCTGCCTGCGTCTCTTTGGATTGGGCCCCGGCCGCCTGGCTTCCCTGGCGGGGGAGGCGCGGCGCGAGGGGGGCGGGGCGTGTGGGGGAGCAGAAGCGAAGAAAGTGTGCGCACTCTCCCTCCCTGCGCGTCGGTTCCGGCGGCCGCCGGTTGCGGCGCCTCACGGCTCCCGCCTTCTCTCCGCGGAGAGCTCGGGGCAAGTGAAACCTGCCGGGATGGGGATGACGAGTAAAGAGGGGGCCATTGAAGCGAGGAGGGCGGAAAAAAACAAAAAACAAAAAAAAACAAAAAAAACGAGCGGGAA
>NW_021704140.1:18407-44890 GCF_003719485.1 Trypanosoma conorhini | reverse complement strand
CTGCACGCCTCCCTCCATTGGCTGCTGGGCGGGCATCGACCCACACGTGTGTTTCTCGTGCGCGTTGCGGCGGCGGGGTGTCTGCCTGCGTGCCAAAAATCTTTTTTTCCGCAACCCCTCGCCCACCCGCTTTCTCCCTCTCTCCCTCTCTCTGTTTGTGTGCGTGCGTGCGTGGGCTCCCGCAGCACGCCTTCGACAGGGCCGGTGTGAGCGGCGCACAAAGGCGGTGAGGGGGTGGTGGTGGAAAGCGCATATATTTGCCCGGGTGTGGGTGGGGAGGGTGCGGTCCGGGCCTCTTCCGCGCGGAGGAGGCGATCAGCCGAGAACAGCGAGACCGCGAGGAAAGTAAAAACACAAAAAAAAACAATAAAATAAATCAAAAATCAGAAACAAAAACAAACAAAAAACACACACATAAATTATACAGCGGGGCACACCGGGAACGAGAGGTCAACGCTAGGGCCGGGGAAACGGAGGCAGTGCGAAAATGAAGAGCCAGTCGACTGCAAAGGCGGCACCGAAGAACATCTCCGTGTTTCTTCGTGTGCGTCCCACCATTGCCCGTGAGTCGAAGGACTCATGCAACAACCTGACCTTTGACCCCAGCGATCCGCAGACCGTTACCGTGACGCGAAAGAGCGGCTCAAGGGCGATTTCCAAGTCGTATACGTTTAACAAAGTCTTCACCCCGACGACGGGGCAGACGGAGGTGTACAACGAGTTTGCGCGGGGCGCCGTTGACGCCGCCTTTGATGGTCAACATGGCGTGCTTTTTGTCTACGGGCAAACAGGCTCTGGTAAGACGTACACCATTAGCAATGATGACCCAAAGAACCCTGGCATGCTGCAGCAAGGCCTACACGATGTCTGGAATCGCATTTACAATGACCCAGAGCACGATTACAGCTGCACTGTGAGCTATGTGCAGCTGTACAATGAAATCCTGACGGACCTGCTGGACGCAGAGAAGGGGCGTGTGCGTATTCAGCTTGGCCCGGAAGGGTGCGGCGACGTCGTGCTTGTCGCGGAGTCGACTGGCCTGCCCATTGAGAAGGGCGTGCAGAATTACGAGGAGGCAATGGAGTTGTTTGCCCTTGGCATGAGCCGCAAGGAGATGACAAGCACGGTGATGAATGAGAGCAGTTCCCGCTCCCACACCATCTTCAACTTCAACATCACCCGCTCCAAGAAGGTGAAGGCGGTGGAGTTGGGCGAGACGCCGACGACGGCGTTGGAGGGCCGTCTTGTGATTTGCGACCTGGCCGGCAGTGAGCGGGTCAGCAAGACGCACGCCGAGGGGAAGACGCTGGGCGAGGCAACCCACATCAACGGGAGCCTGCTCGTCCTCGGGAAGGTGGTCGCGGCACTGACGGAGAAGAGCTCCCAGCACGTGCCGTTCCGTGAGTCCAAGCTGACCCGCATCCTGCAGTACTCGCTGCTGGGCAACGGCAACACCTCCATCGTGGTCAACTGCAGCCCCGCCGACGATTCCTCCGAGGAGACGCTGGGCGCCATCATGTTCGGCCAGCGGGCAATTCAAATCAAGCAGGAGGCGAAGCGCCACGAGGTGCTCGACTACAAGGCACTCTACCTGCAGCTCATGGCTGAGCTCGATTCCAAGAACGACGGAACACTGGAGGATGCCCTGGGAGAGGAGCGGCGCGTGTACGAGGACCGTGTCAGCGCCTTGGAGGACCGTGTAAAAATTCTTGGCACCGAGAACGATCTCCTGCGGCAGCAGATCGCGGCGCTGCAGCGCGGGGACGCTGGCGGAAGGGCCGTCGACGATGCCGCCGCCGGCTGGCAGACGGTAAGTAGGCAGATGCGGGAGAAGCTGATCGAGCGCGATGCGGAGGTCAAGTCCATCACGGAGGAGAGGTTCAAGCTCGCCATCCTGCTTGCGGAAGAGAAGCGCACGACGTTCAGGCTGGCGGAGCGTCTGCGCTCCATCATGATACGCTACCAAATGGACTCCAGGCAGTGGACGCAGCGGCAGGAGGAGCTTGGCCTGGAGCTGGCGCGACTGAAAGGCACGGACTACATCAGCGTCACGGGCGACATGAGCGAGTGCGCCTCGCCGGGTGCGGCGGCGAGTCAAGCCTATTCCACGGATTCCATGAACACCTCCCCGGGGAAGGGCGATGGGTACTTGCAGGAGCAGCTGGAGAAGGCCTACACACGCATCCGCGAGCTGAATGAGGAGCGAGTGGAACGCATAGTCTACCAATCCAAGGCGGAAAAGGCTATTCGTATGCTGCACGCCGAGAAGGCGGCCCTCGAGAAGAGGCTCGCCCAGTAGCGTGCGATCTGCAAGGAAAAGCAGGGAAGAAGCGTGGTGTGCCGCTCTTGTTTTTTGTTTAGTTACTCTCATTCCTTTATTTCTGCCTACTGAGAGTCGATTCCAAAGAATGAAGCGGTGTCTGTGTGAGAGAAAGAGAGAGAGAGTGGTAGTGATGATGGAGAGCAAATATATTTGCTAATGCCTCGTCCGCCCTTTTTGAGTTTTTGTGTGTTTTCTGTGTCTTGTTTTTTCCTTTGAGCGAATCCCCATTTCTTTTTCGTTGCTTCATTGATGAGTCCGTCGGGCGCAGCGTCTTTTATATTTGTTTTTCTCCTTCCCTCTCGCTCTTTTCATCCCGGTGTGGGTCGTTGCTTCGCTGCACGGCTGTGTGCGGGGCAGGTGTCCCTGCAACTTGTGTGCGTGAGTGCATCTGCGCTCCCCCCTCTCACTCTCGCGCCGTACATGCGTGCCCGTGTCGAAGATGCGGTTTGCCCTTGAATCCCTCTGCCTCCCCAACGGTTTTTTATTTTTATTGACTGCCTCTTCCTCCCGTCCTCACCGCCATGGATTGCGTGCCGCGGGAAGTGTAGGTGCGGGAACGACAGAAGCACAGACACGCACACACGTATATATATATATATTTATAAATATAGCATAGAGGGAGGGTGAACGATGTCGTTGCGCTCGGCGTCCGTCTTGGCGCTTGACGTAAACTGCCCTCCGGCCTCGCTGGCGTTGGCGGTGGAGTTCTGCCGCCGCTCAGCAGAGGCGGCGATGATGTTCGCGCCACACGACGAGATGGCGCTGGTCCTCGCCGGCACCCGTGACTCACACAATCCGCTGCATCACAGCCGCGGCGGCACGGGTGGGACGCGGTTCAATCACATCTCCGTGCCCTGCGCCCTCGCTGCGCCGACGGTAGACTTTTTGGAGCCACTGGCGCACATCACACCGCCGTGTGAGGGCTATGAGGCGGACTTCTTGGAAACCCTCCTTGTGAGCGACCAGGTGATGCGTGAGCGGACGGCAAACAAGTGCTACAGGCGTGTTGTGTTTTTGCTGACCGACGCCCACACCGAGGTGCTGCGGAAGGAGGAGATGAATCCACTCCTGGAATCCTTCCAGCAACACGAGGTGGCTTTAATCGTCATCGGCATTGATTTCACTGAGCCGCCCGCCAACGCCGCCGACGCCTATGAGCGTGACGGTGGTAATGAGCACTTGGCGGGCCTTTCACTCAAGGCACAGAACGAGCGGGTCCTGCGCGCCATGTGCTTTTTGCTTGGAGAGGAAAGCGCGGTGGTGTCGTTGGACGACGCCCTGCGCGGCGTGGACGAGCTCCGGCGACGAAAACTCACTCAGCGCCCCCTCCTGAGAGTCATCCTCACCGTCGGGGAGGTGCGTTTGGCGACGCAGATGTTCACGAAGGCGCAAGAGGAGCGGCTGCCGCCGCTGAAGCGAACGACCGCAGCGGGGGAGGAGGTAAGCATGCGGACAATTTTCCAGGGCCTCCGTGAGCGTGCGACGCCCTTGCAGCGAAGGGATCTTTGGAAGGGGTACCGCTACGGTTGCAGCCTTGTCCCGTGCTCGGAGCAGGACGCGGAGGCGATGAAAGTCAAGGGGCCCAGAGCGCTGGATGCCCTCGGATTTGTGCCGCTGCAGCAGGTCCCTGTCTATGTGCTCTTGGGCGGGGTGAAGGTGATCATGCCGCTTGATGACGACACGGTGGGGGCGAAGGCCTTCCGCAGCATTGTGCAGGCGATGAACGCGGCCGGCCGGGCGATGGTTGTGCGCTTTGTTCGCACCCGTGACGCGGACCCCGTGCTCGGTCTTTGCGTGCCCTCAACGAAGCAGCGGCGGGATGTCCTTTTCTTTTCGCCCCTCCCCTTCGCGGAGGATGTGCGCTTCTTTGAATTCTCAGACTACGCGGAAGTGCGGGACGACGACGACGACGCTGACGCCGCAGAGGAGGCGGGGCTTGTGGCTGCGATTGTGGAGGACATGACGGTGGAGAAGGAGGTGCTGCGACCGCGGGAAACGTTTAACCCGGTGCTTCAGCAGTACTACGCGACGCTGCGTGCAAAGCTGCGCTGCTGCTGTGACGGCGAGAGACTGGCGGCAGGAAGCGAGACGCGCGAGGCGGACGGCTTGCGGGGGGAGGCAAGTGGGGCCAACACCGCGGCTGGAGAGGTGTTGCTGCCGCTTGCGCGTGCGGTACAGGCCACCTCTGCCGCCTACGGCTTGCCGGGGAACCAGCTGGAGCCGATGCTCTCGAGCGTGCGGGCCAAGCTAGAGGCGTGCTCCCGCAGCTTTGTGTACGTCCCAAGTAGAGCGGATGACGTGGCGGAGGGGCGGCGGCGGCGGCGGCGGGCGTATTGGTCCCACTCGCCTGCCGGCTCCCGCGAGGTGGAGGCGTCCGATGCGTCCAGCCGGGACCCCTCCACCGTTGCGACGCCGTGTTTTGTCGACGGCGCCGCACGCATCACGACCATGGATCCGGTTTGCTCCTTCCGGGCGGTGCTGCAGTCGCGCGGGGGCACCGAGGTCCGGCGGGCGATGGATGAGTTGGCGGACGCCGTCTTCAGGCTGCTTCGCTACAGCCTGAAGGACGCACAGTACGCCAAGGGTGCGGAGTGCGTCTTACTTCTCCGCCAGCACTGTCTTGAGACGGGGGAGGCGGATTACTTCAACCGGTTTCTGCTGAAACTTATGCTCCTCGCGAGGGAGTTGGAACACGAAGCATTTTTGCACGGCGAGATTGTGGCACGTGGCATCGCCCCCATCACGCGGCGGGAGTGCCCCAACAGCACGATTGCTGACGAGGAGGACGCCAGGCGGTTTCTCACGCAGGACCGTCGTCTGCCCGCCCCTCTTCTGGAAGACCCCGACGAGGCGGAGGTGCTCAACATGATCGTCTGATGCTCTCTCTTTGTGTACATGCCCGGTGTGCGACCTCTTTTTTTTTTCTTTTGTTTTCGCCTCTCTTTCGGGATGCTTCTTTGGGACGGGAGTGCGATGGGTGCCGGTGGGCCGATGCAACTCTTCCTTGGGTATGTGAGCGTGTGTTGAATGTCTTCAGCCATCCACCTCCTTTTTTTTGTTTTTGTTTTTGTTTTTGTTTCCGTCTCTCCTGCATCTGTAGGATTTGCCGTTTGACATATCATTTGCGCCGGACTTTCAGTTTGCAATGAGCGAGGCGGAACTTCGCCTCTTCGAGTTGCTTGACAGGACGGAGGCGGCGGAGTCGGGCGCCGTGCCCCTCGCGTCTCTGCAGGAGGCCTGCACTGAGGTGCCGTACGTGTCGGCCAGGCTCGGCGGCAGGCGGCGATACCAACTCTACCGCGGCCTGCTCCTGGACCGGCCCCCAACCGCGGTGCCAGACGCCTTCCGGCAGCATGCGGGGGAGGCGGGCGAGATCCACAAGCGGGTGGCGGCGCGCCTGCACGGGGTCCTGGGCGGAGACGCGCTGCTCGAGGAGGCGGACCTGCAGGGGTTTGTCTGCTACTTCGCCTCCGAAACCGGGTGCGACTTTGACGACGAGATGACGGGCATTACGCTCGCACTTGCCACGGTGGTTGCTGCCGCAGAGTTGACGCCTGGCGCGGAGAAACTTCGCCGGCTTTATCAGCTGCTCGAGGTGTTGCGCAAGGATTTTGTTGTGCCCAGCGCTTCTCGCGCCTTTGACGGCTCCCTTGCGCCGCTTCTGCGCCTGCTGTTGCAGTACCACGACCCGTGCCTCGCGCGCCACCTTGACCAGCGCGTTGTCAACGTCGGGGCGGTGCTCCTCGACTGGGCGCGGCGCCTCTTTGTGGTGGGCGACGGCCTCCAGGAGGCGCTCGGAGTCTGGGACTGGCTGTTGATTGTGGGGGACCCCACAATGACGGTGTACTTCGCCCTCTCGTACCTCGTAGCCCACCGCCAGCGCTTTCTCGCCATGGAAACACACGAGGAGCTGGCGGAGGCGCTCCGAGCCCCCGCCTTTGCGCTGCCCACGCGAAAGGAGGACGCGGTGGACCCCGCGCTGCACGACGGCAGACCTGTTTCCTTCCTCTCGCTCAGGTCCGGCAAGTCGCTGGCGCAGAACGCGGATATCGCCTACCAGAGTACCCCGCACTCCACCCGTTGCGTGATTGACGCCTTGCTGTTTCCTGACGAGGGCGGCCTAGGCAAGAGCCCCGACGCCTTGGAGAAGTATTACACCGCCTACACGGCCTTGCCGCTGGAGCGCTCTGACTTCGCCGAGTCCTTCGCCGTGCAGCCCGCCGCGCAAACGGAACTGGCCGCACTGGGCTACGTCGTGCTAGACTGTCGTTCCCGTGCAAGTTATGACTTTGCCCGACTTCCAAGCGCCATTCACGTCGGGGACGACATCGGCTTCGATAACGAGAAGCTTGACAAGGTGGTCGCGAAGCTGGGGGACGTCCGAGGGACCCATCTCTGCGTCTTTGGCACAGGCCGGCCCATCACGGAGGAGTTCAACCTCCTCAAGCTGGTGTCCCTGCACCTCGTGCAGAGCGGTTTTCCGTACGTGAGCATAGGCGGGTTTCGCGCCCTTGTTCCTCTCATAAAGGCGCAGGCAGTCACCATCACACGCGCCTCAACGGTCGACATGGCACGAGGGGAGGTAATGAGCTCCGTCACGGCGTTGAAGAACGGCCTGGCGGAGATGCTGCCGCATCTTGAGTTTGACAAGGAGGAGGCGCGGCGAAGGGCGGAGGCGGTTGGCCACAAGGCGAAGGAGGGCGTGCAGGCGGTGAAGTCGTGGGGGTGGAGCATGGTGCGGCGCGTGGGCCAGCGACTGGCCTCTAGCGGCACATCTTCCCCCACTGCAAACCCCACGGCGAGCGCAGCGGCGAGTGAGGAGACCGGCAACGGCGGTGGCGGCGGTAGAGGCGGTCGTTCCCTTCGGCCGGCGCGTGCGACAGCGGCCCAGCACGCCTTCTCGCTGGGCGCCGGCGACGACGCGGGTGACGAGGACGATTTCGACCTCATCACCAGCGTCCCTCTCTACACCGGCACCGCCGTCGCCCACCGCGAGGGTGAGCGGGTTGTGAAGGGGGCGCTTCTCGCGCAGTCGTCCTCCTCGCCGCCCGAGGGGGAGGAGGTGGAGGCCTCCCCCGCCGCAGCCGACCCCGCGGCCCCCCCGACAGCCAAGCGCATTCTTATGGAAATAGATGAGGAGTTTGACCGGCTCTTCGGCGACTCCACCCCACCGCGGGGCACTTCGTCTGAGGCGGCAGCGGCGACACCGAAAGAGGAGCAGGCGCCTCAAGGCGACGCCGCTGCTGACGCAAAGAGTCCCCTTGAATGAGCCGAGAAAAAAAAAAGAAAAATATTTTTGTTTTATTTTGAATATATAAATTTTTAATATATATATTCATTGGTTTGTTTGTTCAGAGCGGGATAGTCCCGTTTTCTGAGTGGGGGTCGCTCCTCTTGCCGGCATTTCATTTCCTTTTGCTTTCTTTTTCTCTCTCTTACTTTCCCCCTGTGTGTGTGTGTGTGTGCATTCCATCGTATCTCTGGAGGACCAATGCATCCTTTGGCATGCTTCTCCCCCTTCTCTTGACAGCAGCTCAGCAATTCCCGCAGTCAAACACGCAGAATACATATTTATATAACTGCAAGTGTTTGTGCGTGTGGTTCGGTGGTGGCACTGGCAGTCTTATGCATATTTCTGCAGACTTGTAGCCAATGAAGAGGGATCGTTTGTTGGCGCTTCTGGCCTTGGCTGTGTTGACCTTGACGTGCGGCCTACTGGTCGTGAACTCCTGGACGAGCGGTGGGCGGGAGGAGAGTCCACCAGGGAAGAGCTCTTCCTTCACGACGAACTACGCCGCGGCGTATTTGGGCGCCACGCTGACCGATTTCAGTCGTGCCTGCAAGGGCGCCTCGTCCGTGCTCAATGACGAAAAGGAGAAGTACATGATATGCGCCTGTGAGGCGACCAGGAAGCTGTTCACGGTGCAGCTTATCCGCGAGATTGAGGTTCGCGTCGTCACGTTGGTGAACCTGGAGCATTTCAGTTCGAGCGTGAAGAAGTTTATGCTGCTCGGCAGCAAAAAGTACCCCACCAACGAGTGGCGTGTGCTGGGGGAGTTCGAGGCCAGTCCGTGGCGCGGGGCGCAGCACTTCGACGTGCCGCCGCAGGAGCCGGTGCGCTTCCTGCGGCTCATGTGGGTCACCTCCCACGGGGACGACTCGTGGTGCACGCTGACCGCCTTCAAGGCGTTTGGCGTGGACGTGCTGGAGACCCTGACGCAGGACTACGGCGGCGAAGTGGAGGAGTTGCTGCAGGGGCCGCTGGACAGGGCCCTGCCGGCGCCCCCGAGCTTCGTCGCGCCAACGCCGCCGGCTTCCACGGGGGTGGATGCACGTGCCAGCGGGCCCGCGGCCGGGCTGCAACGCCCTAGCGAAGGAACGAAGCCCCGCGGCGATGCGGCGCTCGAGAAACTCTTCCGGCAGGTGGATGCCATCGTTTTGGCTGGTGCCGGGCGCAGCGGCAACGGCAGCAGCGACGACGGCGACGCCGCCGCCGACTCCTCCAGTCGCTGCGACGACGGCGACTTTCTTGACAACGCCTCCCAGACGTGCATGCTGCACGAGCGTCAGGCGTTCTTGTCCAGCTCCCGCTGCAAGTGCTTTCCTAGGCCGCCGCTCTTCGGCAAGATGGCGCTGGCGCCGAAGCCGTTCCAAGGGGGGACGGTGCTGCAGATCATTGCACAGATGAGCAAGCATCTCAAAATGCTGCAGCAGGAGCTGGAGGAGGCCTCTGCCCGGCAAAGGGCAATGCAGGCGCGGCTAGAAAGCGCCGAGGTGGCGGTTGCGTCCATTAGGCTGCACCTTCGCGAAACGTTGCGGTTCACCTGCGACTACAGTGAGCGGTTCATTGAGCTGAAGAAGGAGATGGATGCCGTGAAGGCGCGCCTCGCACTTGCGTTGGAGCCAAGGGGCCGCAAGGGGGGTCGTGTCACCTTACAGATGTGGGTGGCTTGCTCCAACGCGTTGGCCTTTGTCGCCCTCCTCGCGGCGTGTTTTGTGCCTCGCCCAACCATCCCCATCGGAGCCCGGCGCTTCACGCTGCGTGGGTAGCCCCCCGCGCTGCGTCTCTGTCGCCTTCATATTTGTCTGCGTGCCCTTTTTTATTCTGCTATTGCTGAGAATTTCTTGAGGTTTTTTTTTTTTGACCTCAGTTGTGCCTGCGTGCGTGCGCTGCGCCGACTCCCCGCCCCGACACCCCCTCTTTTTTTTTTTTGTTGTGTGTGTGTGCAAAAATATTTGCTTTGTTTTATTACTTTGCCGCCGCCCCTCCCGGGAGGAGCTTCCAGAAGGGAACAGAAGGCGAAGAAGGGAGGGGAGGAAAGGAGAAGTTGCGCAGCATCCCCCGCGGCGCAGACGCAGCCACAGTTGCATCAGCCCAGACACGGTGTGTCCCTCTGCGCGTTCCACGCGCGGGGGCGTTGGCGCAAACACCTTCGCCCCACTTGAATTCCTCCGCCCACTCCCGCCAAGGAAACATCTCATTCCTTCTCGCTGCCGCGTATAGTAAATGCAGCAGAAAGTACTTATCGTCACCCCAGTTGCCTTGTTCGAGCTTGCGGATGGAAAGACCGTGGAGCGTGGAAATTGTGCGTGCGCCGTCGTGGGGCTTCCGGGAGATCGGCCCAGGTACAGCCTTGTGTGCTACAATGAACGCCGCGAAACGCTCTGCGTGGGAGCCATGGCCTCAGCCAATGAGCACAGTCTTCAGTTTGAACTGCAGGCGAGCCTGTACGCTAGTTTTCGTGACAGCGCGGGGAGACGGTGGAGCTGCATGTTTCTAAAGGAGTCGCAGGTGGAGTCTTTCCTGGCGGTGCTTGGGATTGCCCTCTACGCCTTGGCGGGCCAACCCGCACACGCGACCGTCATCAGCGACTTTGCGCCGCCGGCGGGGGAGGTCCGGCTCGGTCTGCAGCATCGTGTGAAGGTGCGCTACTCCGCCTTTGCCATCCGCAAGGGCGACGTGCTGCAGCTCGGGGAGCTGCTGGAGACGAACGGCGACCGCCCGTACAACTTTCAGCCGGTGCAGTCGACGATGGCGCTGCACGCAGAGGCCAAGGGCTTCGAGTCGAGCGTGCTGGGCATGATGGAGGACACGTGGCGTACTGTCGTGGTGCCGGCGACGCTCCCGCGCTCGGGCGGGAGGCGGCTGTACGGCGGCGACAGCGTGGCCTTCGTGCTGCAAGTCGTCCGCATTCTCCACGACGAGGCCCCCATGACGGCGGAGGCCAAAGTGCCCGCGGTGTTCGCCGACGCCGACGACGGCAACGCCGCCGCCCTGGTTCCGGTCTCCGCGCCGGCGCGGGACGCGAACGGCACGAAGATTGTCGTGCTGCACACGGAACGGCGGGAGGGGGCCGACGACGACGCGGTGCGTCTGCGCACCTCCGCCTGCGGCGCGGCGGGCGGCGGCGTGCCCACGGAGCACATGGCGCTGCTGCAAAAGTTGGGGGCGCAGATCAACCGCGCCACGACCGACGCGCGTGACGTGCGTGACGTTGCCGTGGGCGTGACCGGGGAGTGGAGGCAGGCCGTCGACCGACCGACGCCGTCGGCCCTGACAAACGCGGCTCTGGAGCAGTCCGTGAAGCGGCTCGTGATGGAGAACGAACGCGTCGTGGACGACATCGCCCGCCGCGATGAGCTGCTGCAGGCGCTTGACCAGCGAAATCGCGAGCTGCAGAAGCGTGTGGATGTCGCGGCGATGGTGGCGCAGCAGCTGCTCGACGAAAAGAACGACTCGGTGCGCACCGCCTCGGAGGTGAAGCTGGAGAAGGAACGCCTTGTCATGAAGCTGCAGGAGCAGATCAACCAGGCGGCGCAAGAGCGGGACGACACCCAGCGTCATCTTCAGACCGTCAAGAAACTGCTTGCGGTGTCGGACGAGGAGCTGAGCCAGATACGAGGCAAGGCCGACGTTCACGCCATACAGGCAGGGAGCATTGTGGCAAAGCTGGACACCACACAGGACGCCTTGGCTGAGGAACGTGCACGTCGCAAAGGACTGGAGGCGAAGGTGATGACTCTGCAGGAGGAGATTCGAAACGCCGAGGCGGAGCTGCACATCAAAAACGCTCAACTAGAGGAACTGCGTCGCACGGCCGACATGGAGCGGGCACACTACGCCCAAATCATGGAGGATGAGCGGCAGCGTCGTGGGTTTGAGGCACAGCAGTTGCGTAGTGAGATTGTCTCGGATCTGCAGTCGCGCGAGGCCAAGTATCAGGCGGATCGTGCTCGTGTGGCGGAGGACAACTTCAGGCGCGGGCAGGCCGAGGGCAAAGAGATTGGCAGGCGCGAGGCCCGCATTCATGTAGAGACGCAGCTGGAAGAGCTTCAGCTTGACGCACAGCGGGCCCTGACAGAGCTGGATGCATCCAAAACCGAGCTACGGCGTGTTATTGAGGAGGGCATGGCGCAGAACCGCACCCTTGGGTCCAAAGTGGCGGAGCTCAAAAGGCAAATGTATGAGGAGACGCGAAAACGAGTGCGGTTGGAGTTTCAGTTGCATGACATGCGCGCCAAGGTGCGGTGTGCGCAGGACAACCTCATGGCTGCCTTCACGTCTGTTGTGTACCGGCTGCAGCGTCCAGCGGAGGCGGTGGACTTGCTGCAGCTCCTGGACGCGCTCAGGCAGCGGCGGAAGTTGGATTTCAGCTTTGAGAAGCGGAGTCAGGCGGCAGAGGAGCTGGAGGCCGTGCAGCGTCGCCATGAATGGATTGAGTCGAGCATGCTGTCTCTGTACCACAGCAGAGCGAAGGCGATTTATCTTGCCTGTGTGGAGCCACTGCTGGCGGAGCAGGCGGCGACAGCGGAGGCGGTGCGCCGTCTTTGGCTGGAACGCGACGGTAGCGCCCACTATGAACTCAGCGCGGCGGAAACGCACGAGCGGGGCGTGATTACGCAGGCAATGGAATCCTTCTTCCAGGAACTCTCCGCGTTTTTCACGGGGCAAATGCGGCAGCGCGCTGAACTCGTTCATGAGGCAGAGAGGGCATGCAGAGCGAGCTTGGAGGAATACATGGCGGTTGCTGAGGCGATCAATGCACATCGGCTTGGCGAACTTCAGGCGCGGCGGGAAGTGAAAGGGGCCTGCATGGCGGCACGCAGCGTCACGGAGGAGGAGCAGGCGACGGCGTTCCGCCGTCTCTTGTCGGAGGCGTTGGCGGCCGCGATCACGCTGGGGCAGAGCGCCTTCATGGAGGCAGAGGAGCGGGAGCGGGCCAGCCTTGATGCGGACCAGTGCGCTGAGTTTAGCGGGATGCTCTTTGACTGCGGCGCGGGGCTGGCGACGCTGCGGCGTCTCGCGGCTGTCGCTGAAGCGCAGCAGAAACTGATGGCGGCAGAGGCGCAATCCCGGGCGGGTGTTGCGGCGGCGGCGGAAGTTGCCCTGCGGGGTCTCACCGAGGAGGAGTTGCGGCAGCGACCGCCGCCGCTGCAGTCGCCGGTTGCAGAGGCGGCGAGTGGTGCAGCGGCCTCCGACACGCACCGTCCGCAGCGCCCCGGGGAGGGGGAGGGGGAGGAGGAGGAGGAGCGGGCGCCTTTGCACCCACTGGGGGCGGCGGGCCAAAACCCCCCGCCGCGCGAGTGCGCCACGAGCGACAGCAGCGACGCGAACGCCGCCGCGGCGCCACCACCGCCGGCCGCCCGTGTTGCCCCGCTACCCACGCAAGCGGCGGTGGCGAAGCCCAACCTCTTCGGTTCCTCTAGCGACGACGACGATAGCGGCGGTGGGAATGCGAGGCCGCTGCCAGCGGTGCAGAGGCCCGCGGCGGCCAGGCGCATGCCCCCGCCGAAGGCCAAGCTTTTTGACAGCAGTGACAGCAGTGACTAGTGGTCAGTAGCGAAACAAGTAAAGGGGAGGACGGGGGCAACATCAACAGCAATGGGCAAAAGGAAGACGGGAGTAAAAAAGAAAACCAGGGCGTGACTACGCCAGTATCGGGCATGCGATGCGGGCGCGGGGATGAATATGCGTGGAACGGGTTCAGCGCGCGGCTCGTCGAGAGAGAGAAAGAGGGGATGTCTCCGTGCGTGTAGGCGTGTGTGTATGTGCTGCGCCGTGGATTATGCGAGACCGAGCCGGTTTATGCGTAGTGAGGCCCCATTGCGTGGGGAGAGTAAAAGGGGGCGTGGCGGATGGATAAATGATGCCTGTGCGTGTTCAGCGTTGGGTCTCTCTGCGGCTGCTACCGCCCTCTTTGCAGTTGCTTTTTCTTTTTCCTTCTTGTTTTTACTTCCTCCTTGTAGCGATAGTACGTGGCCTGCTGCACACAAAAGAGGGCGAGGGGACGGGCTAGGGTTAGGGTTTTATTTTATTTGTTCTTCGTTTGCTTGCTTTTAACTTTTATTACAGGCTGGGAGATGCAGTACCTCTACGATGACGTTGTACCGCCCTTTCGCTTCTTCGCGAAGATTGTGATGCGGTGCGTTAATAACGCCCTCGACGAGGCAACAAAGAATCACCGCACGGAACACGCAAGCTTGCATGTGCCCTACACAAGCATAGCGGCGGACAATCCCTGCTTGGTGGAGGTGCCCCCCGGGCTGGTGGCCCGCAGCGTCGCTGTCGGGCCAACACTCGACAGCGCCGCGGGAAGGATGAATGCGTCCGCGGGGAACAGCCTCTCTGCAGTCTGTGTAGTTGGCGACGTCGTGCTTTGCGGGTTCACCAATGGGCGAGTGACGCTGGTGTATAGCAGCCCGCATGGGGGCGCGTTTGAGACACTTGAGATCCCACCGTTCACCCCAAACCCGACTCAGGTGGTTGCGCTGAGTTGTGTGCCCCTCCGCGAGGGCCACTGGGTGGTTGCCGTCAGCCACGAGGCTTCCGTCTTTGTGCGCACGTTGGCGCTGAAGCAAAGCGTGCACCCCCCCATGGTGCTGAGAAAGAGGACGCAGCAGCGCGTCATTGAGATGCGCACCACCGAGTGGGCCTCCGGCGCCCGCGTGAGCTCGCTGCAGCTCTCGCCCTGCGTGAAGTATCTTGCGGTGGCGTTTAGCGACGATGCACTTGTCGCCGTTGCCGCGCTTCCATCGCTGGGGGTCTCGCGTCACGGCTTGGGCGACGGCCCTGAGCGGGTGACGTTGGATCTGACGTCGCGTTTGGTGGAGGACGGTCGTCTCGGCGGCAACCGTCAGGCCCGAGTCTTTTTTATGCCGGAGCGGCTGCCGGGGGGTTTGCGCTCGGCGTTCTTGTCGGCCTCGACGTGGACTGACCCCGAGACGACGGCCGGCGCCCACCACCCGCTCTGTCTGCTGGTGTGGGTGAACGGCAACAGCTACACGCGCTGCCCGCTGAAGAGCATCAGCGGAAGCGCCCTGAGGCGCCTGAGCACCGTCCTCGCCTCCGGGCCGCCCGTCACTGTGTCTTGTTCCAAAAAATCCATTCTCGCTGCCACCGCGGCGGAGGCGGCCGCCACTTCATCGGCGGCGCACCGAACAAGGCTCAAGTCGAAACTGGGCGCCGGCGGTTTGAAAGAGGGACTCGCAGACGCTGCGTCCGAGGCCGCGACAAGTTTACTGAGGCAATCACCGTTTATCGGTATGTACAGAGGTCTGTTGTCTGACAGGATTGTTGCGGCGGCCTTGGCGTCGGCGGACGGCACTGTAGTGGCGGTGGGGTGCGCCGGCGGGTGCGTCTACCTCATGGATGGACATGGCATTACATCGATGCTTTTTGCCACGCCGTTTCAGGGGAAATCGATGCGGCTAATGTCCTTGCACCCCTCTAAGGAACTCCGCTGCGGAATGGTGCTGCGGGCCGTGAGGGCGCCGCCGGGGGAAGGAAGGGGGGTCACGCTGGCGCACGCGCGCGGGAGCGTGTCGCCCGCCTTCCTTAGCGTGGGGACGGTGCGTTGTTTGCGGGATGTGGAGGGCCTAACGGCGGTGCTTCCACTGGGGGAGCTGCCGCTTGTCGTGCTCTTTTGCGCCCACGGCGTGTACCTCTGGGATGTCCACTACAACTGCGTGGTGGCGTCGCTGGCGGGGCTGCCGCCGCTGGAGCCGTTCTCCCTTTGCGAGGTTTTGTACCGTGGGGCGGCCAGCGGTGCGCTGCGCCCGACGTTGGCCAAAAAGCTTCGGTCGACGTTGTACCTGCCTTTCTGCACGGAGACGGCCATCGTCTGGTGGACCTCCGACGAGACCCTGGCGCGGCTCAGCATAGCCGACCTCCTTGCCCAGGTGTACCCGCTGCTGGACGCCGAGTTTCGGGGCCTCCCCATGCGGGCAATGGCGCACCTCCTCGCCCGCGTGCCACCGGCGCAGCGCCACGTACCCGAATGCGTGGCGAACTTTGAGCTCCCCGCGGAGTGCCAGTTACTGCTGGACACGTATGACGTGGCTTCTCCCGCTGCCGCTGTTGCCGCTGCCGTTGGTGGTGTTTTTGGTGGGGGCACTGGCGCCGGCCTCGCCGACCTGAAAGACCCGGCGAGGGAGGCGGCGCTGCACCGGTTTCCCGAGCTTCCCTTTGCCCCGCTGCACCCCGAGACAATTGCGTCGTGCTTCCTCGAGACGACGTGCTCCTCCGTGACGACGCGTGCGGAGGAACTGTCTGCCATGTTTGGCGCCTCACTGCCGCGTGGGTCGTGAATTAATGAAGGCAAAATGTAAAGTTATGTGCATTGGGTCGGGCGGACACCCAACTCGTGGGTGCGTGGTGAGGGCTGCGCGGGGGAAAAGGGTTTCAGCCCTCAACCAGTAACGAGGCAGGGCACTCAAGCAAAACAACAACAACAAAACCCCTTCCCGTTGTTTCCGCGTGGATTGGCTGCCGAAGTCGCAAGAATTTATTTCCCGGTGCCGTCTTGTACTTAACCCCCCCTTCTCTCTCCTTTAGTGCATTCAGTTTTCTATTATATATTTATATAAATATATTCCGTTGTCTCTCTCGTTCCCTCGCGGCTGCCCGGCTCCGAAGGAGCGGTGACGGTCGCGTGTGCGTGCGTTTGGGTGTGAGTGTGTGCAAACGGAGTAAATCCGCCTCTCCATCTGCTGTTTGTTCCGTTTTTTTTCTTCTTCCGCTTTTTCCCTGCACGGACGGGCACGCGACGAGTGGCCGATGCTGCGGCGCCTCCCCGACTGGGGCGCGGCCCTGTTGGCTCGCCAGGCGACAGCCGCACGCGTGGGGCTCTTCACACCGCTCCGGGGCGTGCGCCACAACCGCCACGACAGCTGCAGCGAGGAGCTGGCGAGCCGGTACTTCGACCTGCAGGACGTCCCGGCAGACCGCCTCACGCACCACTACTGGGACGACGTGGACTCGCCGTACGACGGCGCGTTTCTTCTTGACGAATTCCCCCTCGCGGAGGGCGGCGGGGACAACGAAGAACACGTTCTCCAGCCGGATCGGCGGCTGCTTTCGCAGGAGTACCTCTAGCCGTGCGGCGGCGGGGCGGGCCCCACGCAGTCACACACACACACAGAGGGAAAGGGCGGTAAACTCACAGAAGACGGAGGGATTCGGGCGTAACGGGGGAGCAGAGAAGGCGGAACTCGTACCCGGTGGGGCAGGGCGTGTCTCACGCGGCAAACCGGTCCTCTTGCGACGCGCGCATTCTTCCGGAAGAAGGTGGCGGCGGAAGGAGGAATAAAGACAACAACAAAGACGAGCGTCGCTCCTGCAGCTTCTCTCTGTATCGCTGTCGTTCCCCCCTCCCCTCCCCTCCTCCGCTGTGGCTTTCAGTGGCTTTGCCTCGTATCTCCCCACATTGCCTACCCGCTTTTTTTTTTTTGCCGCGCATATATATATTTGCCTGGCCGCCGCTGCCTTCCTTCTCCCTCCTCTCCTTTTGCCCCATAGTGTGTCACCCGCAGCGAAGCAGTTGGAGCCGAAATGCTGCGCTGGCGGTTGGGGTGCGTTGCGGTCTGCCTGGCGACCGCGGCCCCGCGCACCGCGTTGCGCGAGATGCACGGGAAACCGACGCAGTCGCACAAAGTCCGCACCCAGCACAGCCGGCGGTGGTGGACGCAGTCGAAGGCGCGCCACCTCACGGCGATGCCGCACGACGAGTGCCGGTCGCGCCCGCACTTCCCCGCCTATAACGAAGATGTGGATCGCCCCATGCTGGTGCCGGCCGGGGCCACCTGCTTCAACTGCGAGCAGCCCATTGATGATAGCGACATCAATAGCTACGTCTGGGTGCCGGCTGGCAACGCCACTGTCCCCACGACGCAGGGCTACTTTTTTCACTTCAAGTGCTTCAAGTGCTGGAAGTGCAAGTACCGCCTCATCCACAACAAGTTTTACTCCAAGGACGGCAAGGCGTGGTGCGTTTCCTGCGCCTTGGGAAGAGACATCCGCGTGCCCACGCGCCGGTGGCACACTTCCTACGTGAACACGCACCGCACGGGCTCTAGAATGGCGGGCCACTTTTTCCCACGACACAAGCATCAGATGGCGTTTTTGCTCGACCCGAATGAGTAGGGAACCTCAGGCGTATGCGTATTTCCTGCATCCGTTGTTACTTCACTCTGGCTGCCGCCTGACGACGCTCTCTCTACAAATATGTATTTCTTCTTTATCACTCTGTGTGTCCTGCATCGCAGTTCGCATTGGCCCCACTTTGTGCGTTGGATCCTGCGCTCTTTTCCTTCTTTAGTGCCTCCTCCCCTTGCTGTGTCTGTGCGTGTGTGCGGGCACCAGTACACCAACACACCGTCAACTGCAGGCATTGGCGCTGCCTGCAACACACCCTTTTCTGTGTGACTGTGTGTCGGTGTACTCCTGCCATCGTACCGACAGCCAATCACAATTGTACATACATACATATATATATATGTGTGTGTGTGTGTATGATTGTAGAAGTGTATAAAGGAGGCCAACGTGTAATTAGTACAGCAGCCAAGCATCAATGGAGCTGCTGCAAAGCGCGCTGGACGCGGTCTCATGGCGGCAGAATGTTGTGGAGTACCCATGCAGCATTCTAGGCAGCATGATAAACGACGACAACGAGCTCATGGAGCTCCTGCGCCACGGCTTCTTTCTTCTTACGTATCGCATGAATTTTAGTCCGCTGCCTCACTCTTCCGTGACCTCCGACAAGGGCTGGGGCTGCCTTGCACGGTCCTCACAGATGCTGCTTGCCCACGCGCTTTGGCGTTACTCGGCGAAAGACTGCAGGCTGGACTACTTCCGCGACCTAGACACCGCGGATAGCGCCCCCTTCTCGCTACACAACATGGTGCGGGCGGTGATGAAGAAGGCGGGGGTGTTCAGCCCAGAGTACTGGTCGCCGAGCCAGGGCTGCGAGGCGATCCGCTGCTGCGTCAACAACGCCGTGAACCGGCGGATTATCCCTCCGATCAGCGTCGTCGTTTGCTCGCAGGGGTGCCTGATGGCCAGGGAGATTAGTTCCAGCCTGGAGTCTGAGCCTGTGCTCATCTTGGCCCCCATGCGCTGCGGCGCCTCTCGGCGGATGACGCAGATGATGTTTTTTTCGCTCGAGTACCTTCTCCACTCCGCGGCGTGCCTGGGCGTGGTGGGCGGCGTGCCAAACCGCAGCTACTACATTCTGGGAACCAGCGGGCAGCGGCTGCTGTACCTGGACCCCCACTGCATGACGCAGGAGGCTCTCCTCTCGAGCCACGCGGAGGAGGCGGGCGTCGTGACAGTCACGGCGGGCCTCGTCAAGTGTGTGCGGTGGGACCGCCTCGATACCTCGTGCTTCTTGGGCTTCCTGGTGGATTCTCCCGCCGAGTGGCTGGGGCTGCGCAGCCGCCTGGATGAGCTGCAGCGGCGGGGCATAGAGCAACTGCTGTGCGTCAGCGACGACGCAGTGGCCGACCACCCCGACGAGGAGGCCGCGCGGTGGCCGAGCGAAGAGGACCTGACGGAGTAGCCGCCCCCTCTCGCGACGGCGCGTCTCAGTGTTTTTTTATTGGCAAACAGTCCGTGTGTACAATCCCGGCCGCGTACAGTCTTGCGGCGGCGCCGCTGTTCTTTTTTTTTTTTTTTTTACTTTTGCCGAGAAGCGGCGAGAGTGGGGGCGAGGAAGGAAGGGCAGACAGTAAACAGCAGCAATACGACGAAAAGAAAAGGAAAAGGAAAAGGAAAAGGAAAAAGAGAAGAGGTAAAACAACAACAACAACAACAACAACACGGAAAGGCGAGTGGAAGTGTGGGGTGCTGCGAGAGTGAGTGAAGAAACGAAAAACAAAACAAAACAAGTAAGACACCACCATCCTCATTGTTACTTTCTGTGTGCTTGCGGTGTAGTTTTCGAGCCTTGTTTTTTTGTTTTTTCCTTTTTGCTTGTTGTAGTGCTTTGGTGTTTGAAGCTGCCGGGAGGTGAGGCGAACGGGGGGAGGGGGGGGCTCTTATGACTGTCTTTTCCCCGCTCTCGTGGCCGCGCCTTTTCTCTCCTTCTCGTCCCCGGACGTGGGCGGAGGGAGCTGGCGAGTTACTGAGCGCGCTGCTTTTGCACCCGGCGCCTTGATTCTTTTCTCTCCTCTTCCCCTCCTTTTTCTGCGTGCGTGCAACGCTGACGCACGTTGCTGTGGCTCTCTCTGGGGGGGCAGTGTGTGTGTGTTTAGTTGAAGTGTAAAGTGGGCGTTGCTGCGGCATGCGGCGCTGCGTGGCGCCTTCGTGGCTGCGGTACCGCGGCATCGTGTGGGATGGGCGTGGCTCGTGCGGCTGCGTGGCGAGCAGTCGGCGCTGGTGCCTGTCGCTGCGTGTCCCCTCCGTCGAGCTCGCCGCCCCGCGCTCGCAGACGCACGAGGATCTCGCGTACGCCTCCTGCCCCATATGCGGTCGCCTGACGCACATGTGTGACATGTTCACGCACCTCACAACCGCCCACCGCGAGCTGAACCCGGCGCACTGCAAGAAGATCTGCAGCGCGCGGCTGCAGCTCTACCAGCAAGTGATTGGCGTTCCGCTGAAGAAGATGGAGCTCACCACGTCTGGGCGCCGGGTGCTCGACTTTCTCCCCACCGTGCTGCCCTCCGGCTACATCTGCAACTGGTGCGACAGGAAGAACGACTTGTACCCGACGCGGGACAAGTTCCTCAAGCACGTGGCCGACGTCCACGCGGAGATTGACCTGGAGGACATCGAGCAGCACGTCCCGCTGCCGCCGCGCGGTGTGGCGGAGGAGAAGAGCGGCGCCCGGGAGGCGGCGCGGCCCACGCGGCGCCTGAGTGGTGTTGAGGCGGTTGCGGAAACGTTCACCATTCCGCCCATCGCCCCGCGCCACGCGGCCGTTTCGATCCCGCGCGCCATCGACAAGCGGACAGCTGCGCCGCCGCCGGCGTTCAGCGAGACGGAGTTCCCGTGCGAGCTGTGCAACAGGGTGTTCCAGAGCGAGGCGGACTTGCTGCAGCACCTCGAGACGCGGCACCCGGACGGGACCGCCGAGGGGTCCGGCGACGTGGATCACTCCGCCGTCGCCGACGTTGCGGAGTTCACGGCGAAGGAGGCGACGATGGGCGGCAGCCAGCGCGTGCACGTCATCTGCGACCTCTGCCCCTCCTCGTCGAAGGTGTACACGATGCCGTCCGCGCTCTTCTCCCACATCCGTTTCAAGCACCCCGGCGAGGACGCCGCGTACCACGTGGAGCGCCTCATTCGCACAAGTAAAGGCCAGTCATTTGTGTGTAAGGTCTGCAACAAGGCATTTGCCACGGCCGCCGCACTGGAGGGCCACTTTAGCAGCAAACACGCCGAACAGGCGAGTGCGCCGGTGGGGCAGGGACGTGTGGCGATGAATAACTGCTGGTGGTGCCACGACTGTGAGAAGGGCTTTTCCTCCGCGAAGGGGCTGCACGGGCACATGCAGAACAAACACGGACTTTCTTCACAGATACATCCCTGTCCGGCGTGCAAGCGCGTCTTCTCGGACGTCTACTCGCTGGAGGAGCACATCACCCTGGCGCACAAGACGATCCATCTGCACGACATTGGGCTCCAGACGCACGCGAAGTGTGACATCTGCGACCGCTGCTTCTTAACCTACGAGGATCTGCACCGGCATGCCGTCAAACACCACAAGAAGGATCCCCGGGCGCCTGTTCGCCCGTTTGAGGCCACAGCCTTTTCCTCACCGGAGAAGGAGGAGGCGGCAAAGAGTGGCGCGCCTTCGTCGTCGCCCGTGCCCGCGCCAGCGCAGGCTCCACGCAAGGTAAAGAGGCGCAACAAGAGTGCTGCAGAGGCGGAGCCAAGTCCATAGCGGTGGGGCAGCAGGATGAAGGAGGGTGTGTGTATCCGCGAGGGAGAGAGAGAAAGAGACGGCGGTGCGACCCAGGCCTGCCTGGGGCGAAGCAGGAGAGAGCAGAAACGTAACAGCGAGAATGCCTAGAAGAGAGGAGCTGCTGCTAGGCTTTTTGCTTTGCTTCTCGACGGAGCCAAGTTTGCCTGCGGCGTCTTTACACATGCGCCAACTCCATCGCCCTCCGCATCTATGCGCCTTTTAGGATTCGCGCGCTGGCGGCGGCGGCGGCGGCGGCGGCACTCCGCGTGGCTGCGATGCATCCACCCTTGACGCCCCGCATCCTCGGCTATAAATAAATATCTGCTCCCACCGCCCTTTGTTTTGTTTGGTATTTGTTTTTCTTCTTGTGCTGGGCGAGGGCGTCAGGAAGGACTCAGCGCGCAGGTGCGTGTGGAAGCAAAGGGAGGGCGGGATTGCAGGACGGTGCAGTACACATCTACGAGCGATGGATGAGTTTGGTCCCGCCGGGGAACAGGCGCAACTCCGCACCGTGCAGCAGCTCCTCCACGCCTTTTCGGAGACGCCCTCCTGCGTGGTGCTCCTCAGCACCGCGCTTGGCGAGATGTTGGGCGTCCTCGCTCGCCAGCAGGAGTGCATCAGTGAAATAGTCGCCTCGCTGCAGGCAGCAAGGGAGGAGCGCAGACAAGAACTTTCTGCAGTGTCGCAGAGCCTTGCGGATGTTCTGCGTGACACCATTAACCGCACAGCGGCTGCCGTTAGTGAGATACGGGGGCAGGTATCTTGGCAACAACGCAAGTGCGGCGCTGTTTCATTTTCTGAAGAAAATTGTATCGAATTAAAACATGAGATTGCGGATCTTCGCCGATTAGTGCTGGATCGCCTGCCCCGTCAAAATTTTTCCGGGGCAGAGAGGCATGAAGGGGACAGTGCGGTCTACCCTGCACTTGCGGCTACGAGGGCAGAGCTGCGGGACCTCAGTGCACAACAGCAAGCTTTACTGGAGCTGCTTGACCTGCGCAAGACGTTGCTTCGCCAGGGGTACACTGGGGATTCGGCGGTGGACGTGCGTCAAATCCGCCTCCTTGACACTGTCGCAAAGGTGAAACTGGTGCACCAACTACCGTGTTTTCACGTCCTGGCGACGGCGCTCGCGTCCCCTGAGCGTCGCTTGCGTGCGGACGCGGCCGCCGCCAACCCCCCGGTGGCGTGAGTGGCTTCTACCTTTGTCTATCTCTCTCTCTCTGTTTGTGTGTGTTTGTGTGACATGGGCAACCTTGCAACTGTGTAGGGTCACGTGCGCGGCTGCTCTACCCTCCGATGCTTGGCGCTGTTGATCTCAGTTTCCCTGCGTTTCCTCTTCAGGAAAAGGTAAGGCGGAAGAAAAGGAAACTAGGGCGCCGGCGATAACCATCACGCTGGATTCGTTAGTTTTTTTTCTTTTTTTTCTTTTCTTTGCTTTCCTCGTTTCGCTGGGCCCTCTCCACCGGTGACTCGGGTGGTGCACGGCAACAGGGCGTTGGTGCGGCAGCAGGGCGCGGCGGCGGCCATCGTGCACGGAGGGGCGGAGGGCGTGGCGGGCGGGCCGAACCCCGGCTTCTTGCTGCTCCGTGTGCTTCTCTCGCGCCGACTTCGTCTCCCGCTGCGGGCGGCGCATCCGTGCAACGGGCCTGCGTGGTCGTGCACGTGAGGGGCCCCATGAACGTGCACTGGAAGCCGCGCGGCGGCGCTCGGGCGTCAGTCGGCAACATCAACGCCGTCGAGTTTGACCCGGACGTGGAGTTGCTCTGGGTCAGTGACAGCTTTGGCCGGCTGATGAGCTTCACGACGCAGAGCCAGACGAACACGCTCACCTGGACGGCGTACTCCTCCTTCTCGGCTTCGACGCGGCCGCTGTCCGGCATCTTTTTTCTCCCGCTGGGCGGCGAAAAAATCGTGACGGTGGCGGACCACAACGTTATTCGCGGCTACAAGCGGGGCGGCGCGCTGTTCCTCTGCCGTCCCCTGCCCCCGCAGTCGCAGAGTCACATCGAGCTTTTTCATGCGCACGGCGGCACTGGGGTCGTGAGCTTCACCGGCGACGTTGGGCTGACGCGCTTTTCCATCGGCAACGAGGGCGCCGACCGCTGCGTCACGGTGCCGCTGGGGGAGTCGACGAAGGTGGTAGCGCTGCAACAGACGGAGCGGTGGGTCATCACGGGCAGCACCTCCGGCAGCATCGTCGTCCGCGACAGCAACGACCTGCAGGTTGTGGACACGGTGCCCGCGTCGCGGCAGCGCGTGCTGGCGATGGACGCGTACGACGACACCATCGTGGCTGCCGTGGTGGAGCGCTCCATGACAAGCAGCGTGCGCGTGTACGACGTGCGCAGGTTGGCTGAGCCGGTGATCACAGTTGGCGGAATTCCCTCCGACACCGTCTCGCAGGTGCGCCGTTACCGCGACTCATTCGGCATTTCGGCGGATCGCGCGTTTGTTCTGACGTCGTGCGGGTTTCACATTCTGCAGATGGACCAGCCATCCCCGGTGTTCAGCTCCAGCGGCATGCTGGACGACGCCTGCACGGCGGTGAGCGTCTCCCCCAACGGCATGTGTGCCGCCATCGGGAACGACAAGGGCTACTTCGTCGCCCTCGCCCACCCGGCCACGCGGGAGGACTACGTCATGTCCCGCTTTGAGAAACCCCAGCGGCCGGTGAACCCCGTCTTCACGCAGAGCTGGGCGGAGAAGAAGGAGGGCGACACATTCGCCTACTTTGACGAGACGCTGCCGGCGGCGGAGCTCGCCTCCAGCTGGCCGCCCGAGAACTACATGATCCTCACCGTCCCGGCCCCCACCCGCTGCCTTAACGTGGAGTCCCGCACCGTGCTGCAGAACCGCTGGGGGTTCCTGCGCGCCGACTCCTACTTGCCCGACCCGAAGGACAAAGTCGCGTCGGAACTGCCGGACCCGTTCCCGTTTAACCTCGGGCTCGGCAAGGACCCGGCGGCGGTGCAGCGGAAGCTGCAGGAAATGAAAAAGGGTCAAAAGCGGCGCTACTTTGAGTTCCGTGATGGCTCCGCCGGGGACTACGCCCCGCTTGAGCCGGCGAGCCGCGTCTGCTACAGCATGCACCACCGCTTTGACTGGGAAAGCCACAACGCGATCCCACGCGACGTAGTGGGCCTCGACAACAGCTTCCCCGAGTGCTGGTTCACCACACTACTGCAGTCGCTCTACCTCTGTCACCCGCCAGTGTACCCCGTTCGCAAAGTCGTTTTGCGCCACCTCTGCACCCGCGAATACTGCATCGCGTGTGAGACTTCGATTATATTTGCGAATATGCTGATGACCTCCGCGACAGGGCTTGACCCGATTGTGCAGGTTGCCAACCTAATCCGCACCATGTACAAGCTGCCTGCAACAGATTCCCTCTTTGAGCCTGTCAAGTCCCGTGACGAGGCGGTAAAACGGATGCACACGGCACAGTCGACCCTGCTCGAGGCGCTGCATCGCGGGCTGCAGGATGAGAAGGCGTACCCCTTCATGGACTACAAACCTCCATGCCCCGACTTTGAGCGCTCCATCGCGTGCCTCTTTGGCACGGAGTTCTCCTCCGGTGGAACAGTCCACCTGGAGCCCCAGTTCTACTGGGATGTTCCTCCCTCCGCCCTCAAGGTTAATGAGGGGCTGCAGCACCTGCTCAAGCAAATTGAGTCCTACAGGGATGAAGTGCAGATCAAACGTCTGCCGCCAATTATTGTGTTGCGCCTGAATCATGAAGGGGGAACTCTGAAGCCGCCGAGCTGTTTGCATATCTCTCGCGAGGCGAAGGAGGATTCCAACTACGTCTTGTGCAGCAGCCTCATCCATCTCTCCGACGACGCCAATGACCCTGGTCGCTTTGTGATTCACCAACGCATACTTGATGATCGGTTTAGCCTGATAAACGATTATCGCGTGACGGCGCCGATGGAGGAGCAGGAGCTGGAGGACTCGATGCCTGCATTTCACTCCCATCGGGCTGTGGTGGCGTACTACGCCCTCGACAAGCTGGCGCCGCCGCCCTACAGCCTACAAGACGGCAACCGTCCACCCAACATGTTTGAGGTGCTTGGGCCGCTGCTGCTCAACGACGTTCTTGCGAAGCCGCTGCAGCGTGACCCGTCTGCACAACGGTTCAAGTCACCACTTGCCTCCTTCTACGAGATCAAGCCCAAGGACTTGGTCGCATTGGATGCGGAGTACGTGGTGTTGAGGTGGAACAGCCGGTGCGTGGATGCGGGAGTCGAGAAAAAACCGTCGCATAAGACGCATATGGCGCTTGCACGGCTGAGCTGCATTCTAAGCAGTGCCCCAGGGGAGGAGCGAACCATCGTGGACGATTACGTGCACACGCCCGAGGTGATTCAGGACTACGTGACGCAGTACAGTGGCATTCACCCCGGCGACCTGGACCCGCTTAAATCCTCCAAGTGCCTGACGAGCCGCAAGGCAACGTACTTGAAGCTTCGTGCCCTGGTGGATCGCGGCGTTGTGTTTGTGGGTCACGGGTTGTACCAGGACTTCCGCGTGTGCAACATTGCGGTCCCCACCGAGCAGATCATCGACACCCTCATGATGTTTCACAAGCCCGGTGGCAGGTACCTCTCGCTCCGCTTTCTTGCCTACCACGTGCTGGGGGAGCGTGTGCAGGAGGGCGAGCACGACTCCGTCGAGGACGCCCGCACCTCCCTGCGCCTGTACCGCAAGTACCAGCAGCTGGTGCGCGAGGGGAAGTTTGACGCCGTCCTCGACAAGCTGCTTGCGACCGGGGCGGAGACGAGCTGGTACGTGCCGGAGAGCCGTGATGCCTATGGCGTGTCCCCCGCGGCCTCCACCGGCATCTCGGGCTCGCCACTCTTCCCCGACGCCCCTGCGACGCTGGTGGAAGCCGCGGGGGACGTGGAGGACGGTGGATGCGCCTCCGCGGTGTAGTCGGCAGGGCACGGCCGCGCCCTCCTTTTGATTCATGTTTC
>NW_021704140.1:0-18382 GCF_003719485.1 Trypanosoma conorhini | reverse complement strand
CTTTGCCGCAGAGAGAGAGGTGGCGGAGTGGAAGGAAAGAAGAGAGAAGCGTCGGCCGGCGATGATGGCGATGGGATAGAAAACGCAAGAAACAAGGCAAAAGAAAAAAAAAGCAATGCAGTGGTGACTGAACCGCTTCTCTTACTTCCATGCGAGAGGAAGAGAGAGAGAGAGAGAGTCACACACACACACACACACACACACACTGCCTCACGCTCGCTGTGGCTGCTGCGCGGTGCCGCACCGCCTCTTTGTTGTGCCCACACACATGCGCCCAGTACAACGCCCTCAACCCCCTAGACGTGCTGCAATTCTTTCTCTTGCCCCCACGATTGTTGTTTTCTTTTTTTTTCGCCTTCCCACCCGGCCTCTTGGGTTTCCCCTGCCACGTATTTCTTCTTTAGAGGCTTGGGGGCGCGCCGAAGAGCGCTACACAAATATATATAGAAAAAGAGAGGAAGAGATAGAGGGCGAGGGAGGATGTCGGGGAAGCCATGCGTGGGGGTTCCGTCGTACCGCGGCGGCTACGTCTCTCCCGCGGGGGTCAGGGTGCAGTACAGCAGTGACTGGGTGAAGCAGCACCCGCTTGAGGGCGACGGGCTGCGGCCGCTCCTCTACATGCACCTGTGGAAGAAGAATAAGGGGAGCGAGAGCCGACTCAAAAGCGTCCGTCTGCCGGACACCGTCGTGTACGAGCACAACTTCCCCCGCGCCTGGTACACCTACGACGGGGAGGCGCGGGAGATCAACAAGCACCCGGGCAAGATGCTGGACGCCCAGTCCATCTATGAGCACTTCAGCCACTCCACACCCGACTGCGATGTGGTGGCGCAGTTCCTCACCACCTGCGCCCAGGACAACCCCGCCCTCGCGCCGGAGTCTGGGCTCCTCAGCTACGTGGAGTACTTCACGGCGGAGTCGCTCCGTGAATTCCTCTTTGGCCACGATCGCAAACCGGATGGAATTCTGCAGAAGTTTGTGTTGCCCAAGGGGGATCTGACGCTGCGAAAAAATTCGCAGCTGCAGGTGATGTGGTCGCCGCTGATGACGGTTGTGTACAAGCGGACAAACAAGCAGCGGTTAGGCGACTTGCACCTTCCCGCCCACGTGCGCGCGGCCACGTTTGACGGCGACTGCCACCTGAGTGAGTTGTCGCTCATCGCGGACGAGTCCAAGGCGAGGCTGGAGTCCCTCTGCCGAGAGGTGGTGGACCACGTCTTCTTCACCGACCGCAAATTGATCACCCGCATCGTGCTGAACTTCAAAATTGACGACGCCAATAGACCCTGCCTGCTCTGGTGCAGCTCTCTGCGTCTCTCGGGCGACCGACTGAACCCGCGAAACCTGCAAGTCCCTGTGGCACTTTCCATGCAAGTTGAGGTGCTAAATGACGGCTCCTCCACGCGGGATCGCATGAGGAGGGGGCGAGCGCGACAGCATCAGCTGTTTTTGATGGACAAGCAACTCTTCGAGCTCTCGCGCGACTACGAATTTGGCCACCACTGCAACTCCTCCAACGTCCGTGAGGCAAAACTCCTGGGCCTCGTGCCGCACCGTGGGGCCTCCCGTCGGGCCTACTCACGAAGAGGTTTACCGCGGCAGAGTCCGCCCCATCCCTTTCAGGAGGCCATGCGATACTTTGGGACCGCCACCCCGGCGGCGCGCGATGAGGCTTCCTCCCGCCGCAGCGTGTCTTCAGCGCAGCAGCAGCAGGAGCGGCAAAGCCGGTCCTCTCATGGATCGTTCCGTCAGGAACAGGAAGCAACAGATGACTCGGAGTATCGTGTTAAAAGTGAGCTCACTGCCATGGCGCTTGACGCATGGTACAGTGTCTATTCTTCCACGCTGTCGGAATACCCAAGCCACATGCCAACGAAGGATGTGACGCTGTCGGAGCCCCTCGTGACGGTGCTGCAGCCCGCGGAGCTCGACCGTCTGCTAGTGATCCTTGGCCTCGAGCCGAACCCATCCTCCGATGAACCTCGGAGGTTCAGTGTGAAAACGGGTCTTATTGGGCCCGGGCGGCGCTTTGATCGTCCACTGGCCAACGCAGAGCGTGATGTAAGAGACTACTTTGATGAGCTTTTTGCTTCCAGGGGGGCAGAGATTACGGCGCAATGCCTAGACAATGATCGCTGGGTCTGGTGAGGTATACTACGCCCGACACCCACACCCCATGTCAACAAGTATTGTCTAGGTCGCCTTGGGCACTGCCTTCCCGCCGGCTATAGAATCCTGCCGACGCTTTGCTTCTGTTTGGAGGCAAAAAAACAACAACAACAAAGGAGGGGATGTGCCTTATTTTGACGCGTCGAAGCGTAACCTGTATGTTGCGCGGTGTGCTTTCCTTGTTTTTCTAGCTCAACTTTTATCCCTTCTTTTTTTTTTCCGTTCTCGCTCTCGCTCTCTCTCTCTCGTTCTCTCTCGTTCTCTCTCTGTTGCCCTCGCCTTCCCCCACCCTTGTATTTGGCGGCTTGGATGGGGTACGCCTCTGCGGTGGGTTAGAGGGGGCACTGTTGGTGGCGGCACGCGCGTTGCTTCATGTTAGGCGGCCCTGCGGGGCTACCGGAGAACATCATCCGCGGGAGCACCACCTTCTGCCTGACGCATGTGGGCGATCGGGCATATTACATCCCGCGTGGGTGCACTTTGGAGGACCGGCTCTCCTGCTGGCGCGTCAAGGCCGACCGTGAGACAGGACGCATCTTCTTCGTGAGCTGTGGTGGGCTGGGGAGGCGCTGGACGCTGCCAGACGCGCCCGCAAGTAACTGCGGCCTGCCCACGGAGGCGCCGTCAGGCGGCCCGCGATGCCGCTCGTCTTCGTCGGGGCCATCGCCCAATGCGAGGCGCGTCGCCGGCGAGGACAACATGGCCGTGCTGGAGGCGGCAGCAAGGCCCTTGGCGGGGCTGAGCACGAGGGCGCAGCACAGCCATGGCGACGAGGCAATATTATCGTTGCCGTCGCCGTCGCCGTCGCCGGGCAACGTGTATCGTGGCGCGAGGGAGCAAACCCCCCCGCCGCTGGACTCCGTGAAGAGTGGCGTTGCCGACATTTACCTTAACGACTTTGCTTACCTGCGGTCATTCGACGCGGAGGTACACGCCCCGGCGTCTGCTGCGACGACGCTGCGCGGCAAGCCAGCTGCTGTCGGCGTGCCCCGCGAGGGCGGAGGCGCTGAATCCGCCCCGCTTGAGGCGCAGCTGCGGAGACGAATTGAGGACTACGCTGAGGAGGTCGCCACACTGCGCCAAACTCTGGAAGAACAGGAGCGCCTCTTGATGGAGAGGGATTTGGCTCAGCTGGAGCTGGAAGAGCGCATGGTGAACATGCGACTACACATGATGGAGGCCGTGAGCGCACACCGCAAGGCCATCCCTTTGCAGAAGCCATGACGAGACTGTGTCTGTGTGGGTTCTGCTTTGCTGGAGACGGCGGAAAAGCTTTTTTTTTGTTGTGTGTGTGTGCGTGTGTGCGTACGGTACGTCTCTGCCCTCCTTCTCCGGTTAAGCAAAGTTCATTATTATTATTATTTTTTTTCTTTTGCTCGCGACCCTTGCCCCTCTTGATCGTTCTGGTTTCGTGCGGCGTTCACTCCCACCCACACGAAGGAGCGTTACGCGCACAGTTTTTTTGGATGCTGGCGTCGAGTGGCACCGCGGGCTACCACCCCTCCTACGCCCTGCGCACTGCGGCGGAGTTCGAGGAGCCGCGGGTGCGGGTGCAGGGGTACACGGAGCCGAGGCTCACCCGCGTGCAGCACTCCGCCGTCGTTTTGGGGGTGTCTGCCGCCACCGCCTTGTTGAAGCGTCCGCTCGTCAAAATGGACGCCTTCTATTTTTTAAGCGACGTGCCAGGGGAGTCGAACCGTATCTACGCCTCGGACAAGCGGGCGCAGTTCTTCCGCACAATATTCAGTGTCCGCTGGTTCTCCGGGCAGCCGCTGCTGTGGAGCATGTTGGAGTACGTCTTCCTCCTCGCCAGCTTCACGTGGCTGCGCGAGAGGCTGCCGTGGGGCGGTAACACCCTGCGAGGGTTTGCCGCCGGCGGCCTCGCCGGCGTGATGTACGCGGCGGTGCGGCACCCGTACGACGTGCTGCGCACCACATCCGAGGCCGTTGGGGGACCCAAGAAATTCAAGGGCGTGGGGGATGTCGTGAAGACGGCCCTGCGAGAGAAGCCCTCCGTGCTGCTTGGCGTCTACCGTGGCGTGACGGCCGTGGCCTGCGGTCGGCTGGTGCAGTTTGGCGCCCAGTTTGGGGTGTACAACGCGACACGCTACGACGGCGTGTATCACCACACCTGCATGCTGTTTCTCTACTGCCACCTGGGTGCCGTGCTGGGACTTTTTCTGCAGTATCCCTTTCTATCCGTTAAGCAGCAGCTGCACCTGCGCAACCAATTCACGCGGGGCAGGCCGCACACGTATCGGTCATACATTCGGGAGGTGCGGGCCCGGCACGGCATCACCAAGGTCTTTGATGGCTTTTTCACCAGTCGACCCATGCTCAACGCAGTTCCAGCGGCCCTGTTGATGACGCTCTACGACGTGTGCACGCGCAGTTACACGGAGTTTATACACCCCGAGCTGCGGAAGCTGCACGCGGAGGTGGATCAGCCGATTTTCAGCGCCAGCGGCGCCAGCTACGCGAGCTCGCTCCCAGCGTACGAGTTTGCAGGAAAGTGAGATATCACACTGCGGCGTAGCGAATGTTGGGAGGGTGGGGGGTGTTGGGCAATGTCGGCGGTAGAAGTGACGTTGAGGCACCCCAATTCTCTCTCCCTCCCCCTCTTCTTCTCCCTTACACACCCACACCTGCCCTCTAGCTGCGCCCTTTTCTTATTGTCGTCATTGGTCCCCTCTTGTCCGTTTCAATTGATTCGCGGCCTATTTTTTTTTTCGATTGCTTTCGTTTCTTGCCTTCTTCTTCCTTTGCGTGTCTGTGTGTGTGGGGGGCGGGGATGGGGCTGGGCGGGGGGAGTGAAGTTGCGTGCAGGGTGCCTGCTGCCGTTGTGGGCCTCGCGCCGCCGCGGAAAATGGATTTCCTCAGGCGGGCCTTCGCCGAGACTAGGCTGCGGTATCACGTGTCGAAGGTCATTTTCGCGGAGAGCGCCTCTACCGGGAAGCTGTCGAGGGAGTGCCTCTCGCTGGTGGAGGAGCACCCCCTTGTCGTGCTGAGCGTCCTGCGCGAACACCTCCACACGGGCTCCCCGCACGCGTACGCCTACCTGCATCTGCTTGAGAAAATTGTGGACGCCTGCAGCTTCTCCTTCCACGCAGCGATGTCGGCCGACCACGCACTTCATGAAAAATTAGTTAAACTCGCCGTTGCACGAGCGGAGGGCGGAGAGAGGCGAAAGGTGCGCCGTTTGGCGCGTCTGACCTTGCTGGAGTATTCGCGCATGTTCGTCGACGTTCCCGAGCTGCAGAGTCTGGCGAAACTTGCGGGTTTGGTGGAGAAGGTGACCGGCAAAAGTCTGATGCGGGCCCTTGCGGTGGAGAGCAAGAAGGTTGCCTTCGTTGATCCGCGGCCGGAAGACATCATTTTAATTAGTCCCGTGGAGGTGCCTGTGAAGGCCGTTCCATCGCCGCAGCGAACATCGACGGCGTGGTCCTGCCACATTTGCACGTACGTGAACAGGCCACAGGCGACGACGTGCGTTGTGTGCAGGACCCCGAAGACGACGCGCGCCGCCTCCCCGCCGGTCCACAAGTCAAAGGCCGGGAATTCCGTCTCCGCGGCGGAAATACTTAGCGGGACTGTATGTCATGAGAAAAGTAGTGCTGGCGCAACTACTCCTCGGGCCCCAACCGGGGAAGGCGCCCGCGTGCCGAGTCCAATCCGAAGCGGCAAAGGGAATGAGGCGAAAGGGGAAACTTTGGCGAAACGTGGCGCACCTGCCGCGGAGAATCAAGCCTGACGCCTCTCAGGCAGGGGCGCCATTATTCTTCCTCCCGCAGTGATTTCCCTCTCACTCCCCCCTCTCCCCCCGCGGTTTTCTTTTTCTCTCTCTATCTCTGTGTACGTGTGTGTGTGTCAGTGTGTGTCAGTCTTCCGGTTTGGCAGTGGACGGAGTGGTTCTGTCCGCCCTTGGTGCAGCGGCCTTGATTAGTTCTGCCGCAAAACTTGGACGCCTGCTCGCGTCCGCAATTTCTCCTCTGCTCGGACCCAAACACTCCCACTCCTCCTCCTCCCTCGTCCAGCGGCTCTTGCCGTCAGCTGCGTGCTTGTTGCGGGTCCGCGGCGTTGGCCGCGGAGTCTGTTGTGTGGGTGAGGCTGGGAGGCACGCGAGTGCGCGGGACGTCACGGCATGCCCCCGCCCTCTTGGGGGGAGGCGACGAGTGCGCCTCTCCTCCTCTTGTCATCGCCGCTCAAGTAGCTGAAAGGGGGCCAGACACGCAGGCAAAAAATATATATATATATATACTAGAACTGGAGGAAGCGAGTGAGAGTGGGGTGGGGGCGCAAGAGGGAGCGTTGCTGAACGATGCGCCTCACTGCGCAGGAGGCAATCGCGTATTTGCGTCCGTTTGTCAGGGACGACGGCGGCCCGAGGTTTTACGTGGTTCCGGAGCCCACCGCCGCCGCCGCCGATGCCCAGGCGCTGTCTTTCATGGAGCGCTGCTGGAACTCGGCGGTGGAACACGCTGCGGATGCCACTGCGTCGGCCTCAAGCGGAGTTGTGTCGTCCAGCGGTCTCGCCAATGAGCACAGCGACACGGCAGCAGCTGGAACTCTACCCGTGGAAGCCCCCCAACTACCCCCAGTCAATTTTCCAGAAAATGCCTCAGTGGTGTTTTACGATGCCCCCTCGTTTGCATCGCCGATAACGCCTTCGGCGATTCCAAGCGATGCAGGGTATTTTTTCTCTGCGGCTGTTGTTCCTGCGGAGCAGAATACGGATGGCCGGCGTGGCCGCAACGGCATAGCGTGGGTTGTTTTGTGACTGGTTGCAGCGGGGGCCCTTCCTCTCTCGCTTTTACTCCTCCTCCTCTGCAGACTGGTCGTAGCTATATACATATATATATATATATATACGCATGCATGCACCTGGGCACCTTCCTGTCTCGGAGCCACTGTGAGAGTGGAGCAAACGGGACACATGCACTGCAAGAGGGTTGCGGCCGAAGTGTTTTACATCCTTCCACCAGATTTTATTTTCTCTAACTTCTTCCTCATGCCCCATTTATTTTTAATTTGTAAATACATTTTTTATATGCTGCTTTTTGGACTTTTTGTTGGGTGCGTCCGCTGCATCTCTTCGCCCGCGTTTGTTGAAGTAGGCGAAAAAAGCGAAAGAAGAAGAAGAAAAAAGGAGACGCAAAAAGGGGCCGCGGAGGATGCAGAAGGGGGCGCGTACGGTCCCCATGGGCGTCATCACCGCGGAGCCGCTGCATGCGGCCTCAAAGAAGTTGAAGTTCGCCACGCGGGTCTCCACGTTGGGGAAGACGGCGCCCCGCAAGTCGGCGAAGAAGAGCGAGCCGGTGGGGCTCAAGACGGGCGGCAGCCAGAGCGGCATGGTGTTCAACAAGGGCTTCGGGCAGCACATCCTGAAGAACCCCCTCGTCATCACCGCCATCGTCGAGAAGGCGGCGATTAAGCCCACCGACGTGGTGTTAGAAATCGGCCCTGGCACGGGGAACCTCACCGAGAAGCTGCTGCAGGCCTCGAAGCGGGTGATTGCCTTCGAGGTGGACCCCCGCATGGTGGCGGAGCTCAACAAACGCTTTCAAAACACCCCGCTGGCCTCGAAGTTGCAGGTGATCCGGGGCAACTGCCTCGACCACGAGTTCCCCTACTTTGACAAGTGCGTGGCGAATGTGCCGTACGCCATTTCCTCCGCCCTCGTCTTTAAGCTGCTGAAGAAGCCGACGTTTAAGTGCGCTGTGCTGATGTTTCAGCGCGAGTTTGCCCTGCGCGTCTGCGCCCAGCCCGGCGCCGAGGCGTACTGCCGTCTCTCGGTCAACGCCCAGCTGCTGGCGCGCTGCAGCCACCTGATGAAGATCAGCAAGAATAGCTTCAACCCCCGCCCAAGGTGGAGTCCAGCGTGATTCGCCTCGACCCAAAGCACCCCGCGCCGGATGTGGACTTTGAGGAGTGGGACGGACTCGTCAAGTTTATTTTTAATAGGAAGAATAAGAAGGTGTCCTCCATCTTCCGCACCAAGAACGCCGTTCAGACCTTGTATGAGAAGTACTGCAGCTATCAGAAGATGGAGGGGGCCACCAGTGCAAAGAGCCTCGCTGAATTCAAGGAGCACTTAGAGACGGTGATGCAGGACCCTGTGTTTGACAGCCGGGCACGGGTTCTGGACCAGGAGAGCATCACGAAACTGCTCTGCCACTTCACGACGAATGGCATTCACTTTGTTTAGAAGGAGGAGGAGAACAAGCAACACCAAAAAGGAAAAATATTAAAATAAAAATAAAAGTCATGGATGCTCCCATAGGAGCTGTAGTGTTAATTGGCCCCCCAGCACACCTGCTGGGGTACTTCTTGCTGCATTCTTCACGGGAAAAGAAAAGAGGAGGAGCGGCGTGCATGACATACATTCATGCGTACTTTGTGACATGCATGGGAAGAACATAAACACGTGTAATACCGCACTGTGTGTCTGTGTCAGGTCTCAGTTGATGCTAAAAAATATCACTTTGAAGTAAACTTGAGTAGTAAGGAGAACGTGAATGCTCCTGCTGGCGTTACGAAGCCGATTCCTTTACTCTCTGTTGCATCGTGTCTTTCCCCCCCCCCTCCCTCCTTTCTTGCACTCTCCATCTCGCCGAGTGTCTCCTTGTCCCACGGGATAATTTTTGTTTTCTTTTCTGTTCTTTGGGTGGCGGTGGCGGTGGTGGTGGGAAGAGAGAAACGGTGTGTACTCAAGCATCTACTCTAAATGCTGCGCCATAGGTGGGTTGCCCCCGCAGTGAGCCAGCGCTTCTCCCCAGTGCAGCTGTCGAGGCGCCAGTTTACGGATAAAGTCGTGGTCGGGTCGTGCGCCGCGCTTTCCACAAGCGTGACTATTCTTGGCATCTTCCACCTCATCGTAACACCCGTGAGCCCAACGATTGCGGCCGCGACTCTCTCAGCGGCCGCAGTTAGCGGGGCGCTTGTTGTCTTTGAGGGCGGAAGTAACGAGGGGGGCACGACGTTCGGCGCGGTCCTTGGCGTGTTCTTCGGCGCAATGGGGGGCTACTACGCCAAGTCCTCCAAGGAACCGTGGCGGAAGTGAGAGATCTAGCGGGTAGACCTTTGGGCGTGTGTGTGTGTGTGTGTAAATCCCTGCAGCGAGGATTGGGTGACTGCGGGGGGAGGGAGCCGTAAGAAATTCCCGGTAAGAGGGCGGAGGACCGCTACGACGCAACTGCGTCGTCGTCGTGGTCGGTGCCGATGCCTTTTTTATTTTTATATTTCTATTTAATCCCCTTTTCTACTTTCCGACCCTTCGCTCGCCGCTTCCCTCTCCCTCGCAGACGCGCAGAACAGGCTGCACAGCAGCGTGGCCTCGATGCATGCAAATGTACTTTTCTCTCTGTGCCTACTTCCCCCTTTTTGTAAAAATAAACAAATAAATGTTTTTATGCATTTATGTGCGGTTGTCCTCCCGCTGTGATTGCCCGCCGCACAGTGTCGGTTTTTCCTAGCCGTAATACCCACACGCTCCTCACCGCTGCTGCCGCCCTGTGGTGTGGGGGGTATGCTGCGACTGAGTCGCCTGCACAAGACGGCGCTGCCGAAGCTCGTCAATGAGGTCCGCCGCACCCCCGCGTACCTGCGACACGCCCCGCCGGGTTTATACGTCACGTGCGACTTCGAGAAGGCTGCGCGGCACACGACGCTGCTCGTGGATGCCTCAGCCGAGGGTGAACCACCGCTGACGAGTGGCGTCTACGTTCTTGCCTCTACAGGGGGCGACGACCTCGACTTTCAGCAGGCGCAGAGCGTCCTCGTTGGTCTCCCAGGCGCGCAGGACGCGACGCAGGCCTCGCGCTTCGTGGACGCCGTGCTGCGCCCCGCCCTAACACGCAGCGGCATGGCAATCCCGTTTGAAGGCATCCGGACAATCGTCCTGCCCGAGCTGCACCCCTTCGTTGCGCACACCGTCACGGAACTCCTCTCGCGCCTGCCGCAAGTAAAATTTGCGTGTGGCCCATTGATGACCGCGTTTCTTTCCGACGCCAACTTCTTTACGGGCGTGCGAAAGTCCCTGTGCGAGAACGACGCACATCTCCACGCAAAGTCGATCACATTTGCCGATGTGCCGCAGAAAAACCTCCACCCACTAGAGGACGGCTCGGCGGTGCCAGTCTCCGGCGAATGTCGCCAGCTACTCATGGCGACGGGCGACCTCTCGCACGCGCGCGAGAGGTGGCGGCGGGACCGACGGAACAAGCTGAAGCATTTTGAGTCGTACCCACTCTTCTTGTACGACCCGGCCTTCTGCGCGATGCTCGCGCCCCCTTCTGCCGGTGTGCACTTTGATTGGCTGCCGTTTGTCGTCCACGAGGCAGACGCCGGTGCGCTTCTACCGCTGCCGGATTTTTTTTCCCTCCAGAAGCCCGGTGGATCTCCCCTTCTGGAGGTCTGGAGGCTCCGTGAGCAGGCGCACCAGGTGGCAACGGCGCTGGAGAAGTTTCCAGAGACGCAGCGTGTGCTGACTGCGTGTTACGGCGAGGTCTCCGGTGGCGCCGACGGCTACCTGGCGCGGCTGCAGCAGGCAGTGCAGAAGTTGGAGGAGCTGCGGAGTCGTCTTGGCCGCCGTCTGGCCACCGACGCCACGCGGGACACGGAGAGGTGGGGCGCCATTCTGGAAGAAAAGGTCCTGAAGGAGGCCGTTTTCACGAACACGGCGGAGACGCCGACGGCGGCGGAGGTGCTTGCGGAGTACAGGCGCTGGGCAAGCGCCGCCTTCTTGGGAAGGCTCTCGCGCGCGCTCGCGCTGGCCGCCGCCACACTCCCCCCTGATGCCCTGCCGGAGGCGGCCAAAGAGGCGGCCCCGTCGCCGGCGGCGGCGACGGACGAGGACGGGGCGGCCGGCGTGCAGCTGCTGAAGCGCCACTTCGAGGGGCGCGGGATGGCCTCACTCACGCCGGTGCTGGAGCAGGAGGAGATTGACGTCTCGGTGTTCCTGGCAATGAGCCAGGAGGACTGCAAGAGGGTGTTTAGGGCCACCTTTGGCGTGGTCAAGAAGATGGAGCTGCTGCAGCAGGAGCTCCGCTCGTCACATTAATGCAAGGCGTGGGGGAAGGGAGGAGTAACGCAAAGAGACCAAAGATAAGAGGAAGAAGTGGAGAAAAGTGAGTAGGCAAAAGCTGCAGGATGACCTTCGTACGTTGCCCCCCCCTCTGGGTGGGGTTGGGTTGGGTGGGAAACAAACAGGCAAAACAGCAGCAGCAGCAGCAGCGGGCTCTTTGTGCATCTGTGGAAACGGCTCGGGGTGTCTCACATGCACCCCTGGTCGAATTTTTCTCAGCCCCTTTCATCTTGCGCCGAAGAGAAGGAGCTCAAGTTTGATGAAGCGCGCCAGGAGTCCATCACCACAGGAGTTACGAGCCAGAGCCTTGCCAAATTCTTTGCTTAGTGAGTGGAAGCTTCTTCACGGCTCCGTTTTGGCGTTGTTGCCGTCTGCCGATGCGGTGCGGCGCTCGCTGTTTGGCGTTCCTGGAAAGGGCCTGCACCTCAAGGTGGCCGCCTTTGACTTGGACGACACACTCATTCTGCCGCGGAGCGGGGCGGTGTTTCCTCGCGACAGCCCCACGGACTGGAGGTGGTTGCTGCCGGTCGTGCCGCAGTACCTGCGGCTGTTGTACGATGCGGGCTTCATGGTTGTCATCCTGAGCAACCAGGCCGGTATCGGGGGGAAGGCGTGGAATGAGAAGAAGGCGGAGAGCGTCAAGCAGAAGATTGTCAACATGAGCGAGGCACTTGCGCTGCCGTTGACCGTCTTTCTTGCCACGAAGGAGGACGTCTGGCGCAAGCCGAACGTGGGAATGTGGGGACTGCTCCAGGACCACGCGAGTGCCGCCGTGTCGGAGAAGCTGCTTGTGGCCCGCGACCCTCCTGGGTGCGCCCTCTACGTGGGAGACGCCGCTGGGCGCAAGACCCCCACCTTGGCGGGGCGAAAGAAGGACTTTAGTTGCTCCGACCGCAAGTTTGCCTTCAATGCCGATGTGCCGTTTCTTACGCCGGAGCAGCTCTACCGCTGCCCGCCGACGGAACTGTTTGACGGCGACGGCGCCAGCGCGCCAAAGGCAGCGGGGAAAGTCATCTCCAAGCGTCTCCTAGCGGCGGCGGCTGCACCGTGCGAGGTGGACTGGGGCGGCCTGGGCCCCAGTGAGCTTGAAAATCTGCCGTCGTCGTACGAACACCTCACGCTTCACCGCATCAACGCGGAAGGTGAGCGGTGCAGCTTTGCGACGTCCGCCCCCGCGGTGTTCCACAGGACGGCGCAGGAGATGGTGATATTCGTGGGATACCCTGGCTGCGGCAAGACGACGTTTTTTAGCCGCTTTTTACGGCCGGCTGGCTACATCCACATTAACCGCGACACCCTCAAGACAAAGGCGAAGTGCTTGTCGGAGTCCGCAAGGTGGTGGGACGCCGGCAAAAGTGTTGTCGTGGATAACACAAACCCGTCGCATGCCGACTGTATGGAGTTTATCGCTCTCGTGCGGCGTTCGTGTCCGGGACGGACGCCACTGCCGGTACGCGTGTTTGTCTTTCAGGCCTCGAAGGCGTTGGCGATGCACATGTCGAACGTTCGTGCCCGGCTTGGCCTTTCGCCGCCCATCGGCCGGATTGCGTACAACGTGTTTCAGTCAAAACATGAGGCCTGGACACCGGCATCCGTGAAGGCGGCGAATGTCGAGGAAGTGCTCGAGATACCGCCGGTGGCCTGCTTCGATGGCCTGCAAGAGGGCATGCGGCGGGAGTTTTTTTTGCTGTCGTGAGGAGATCGCTTGTCAACAATGTTTTGTAGGGCCTCATTCCCTGCGTTCTTATTTGTGTAGATTTGCACATCTACAGGCATTTGTCTTGTGGTCTTGCTTCCTCTGAGGTTCGCGTTTTTTTCTTTTATCTTGTTTTTTGTTTTCTTCTTTTCTGTCGGCCCAGCGGTGCAAGATCGTCAGAGTTTTTTTTTTTTGTTGTTGTTGCATTTGACCGCTGCCAACGCAGAAGACGCGATAAGGTAAAGGTCGAAAAGGAGGAACGGGAGCAACGGCCAGCGCCACAGAAGCGAGAAGAGAGAAGGAAGGAAGAGGCGAAATGCCACTGCGGGTGGGCTACATTGGGCTTGGCCTCATGGGGAGGTCGATGGCCGCCAACATCCTCAAGGCCGGCTTCCCGCTGACGGTGTTCAACCGCACCAGCGCGAAGATGGAGGAGTTGGTGCGGCAGGGCGCGCAGGCCGCGACCTCCCCGGCGGACCTCGCGTCGAAGGTGGACATCGTCATTACGAACGTCTCCGACTCCCCCGATGTCTACGAGTTGGTGTTCGGCAAGGACGGCGTCCATGTGGGCATTCGCGCGGGGAGCATTTTCATCGACAACAGCACAATCAAGCCGTCCACCGCCCGAGAGATCGCGGAGCGGATGTGGGCGGAGAAGCAGGTGCGCTGCCTCGACGCCCCCGTCTCTGGGGGCGACATCGGCGCCAAGAACGGCACCCTCACCATCATGGTCGGCGGGGACGAGGCGGCGGCGCAGAAGGCCCTGCCTGTGCTGCAGGCGATGGGCAAGAAGATCACGTACATCGGCGCCAGCGGGGCCGGGCAGGTGTGCAAGGCCGTCAACCAGATCATGGTGGCGGCGCAGATGGTGGCCATGGGAGAAATGCTCGTCTTTGCGGAGAAGTGCGACGTCGACGCCGAGCGAGTGATTGAGGCGGTCAAGGGTGGGGCCGCGCAGTGCTGGACGCTTGACGTGAAGCCCCCGCGCCTCTTTACCGGCAACCGCGAGCCCGGCTTTAAGGCCGCGCTACAGAGCAAGGACCTCGGTATCGTGATGGACACCGCCAAGGAGTTCGGGGCGCCGCTGCCGAGCACCGCCGTCAACGCCCAGCTGTTCCAGTCGATGGTGCAGAACGGCGAGGGCGACAAGGACAACTCAGCGGTGCTCGGTGTGCTGGAGCGCCTGGCGAACTGCCACATCAAGGAAAAAGCAAACACAAACTGAGGAAGGTTTACTTTTTTTTTTTACGTCTTGTTTACCATTTATTGATCCAAAATTTTCTGGTTTTTACCCGTCCGTTTTGTTTTGCTTCCTAACCCTAACGCGTGCTACACCGGCGGTTCTGCGTGTGTGGTTGTGTGCCGTGCAACACACGTTTCCGCCGCAGTTGATAAAGCGAGGAGCTGTTTTTTTTTCTTTTATGTTCATGATTTTTGCCGCTGCCTCTGTGTGTGTCTGTGTCTGTGTCCGTGTGTGTCGGCCTGAAGCGGCTGCGGGGTGCATGTGCTGTTTCACGACGCAGAGGCCTTCGTCCCCCCTTCGTTTTGGCTGTTTCTAGACACGCGCACCTGCTCATGCACGGCTGCCCTCGAGGCGAGGAGGGGTGACTTTGCCGCCGCAGACTCACTTGCTGCCCTGCCGGGGCTCGACCGTTACACGGCGTCGCAGTTTGCAGTTCGGGTGCCGTGGCCACGTCACCAGACGTGACTTCTTTCTGGAAGGCCACTGCGTGGGTGGTTTAGTCGCGGATGGACGCGTCTTTCGTGCCTTCCGCGGCCTCTGCGAGGAGGACGCGAGGGCGCCCGGGGTGCGTCGACCCGCTCCCGGCAAGTATGCATCCCTGGAGGTGAAATACGGCGGGTTTCTGGTGGCGGCGGCGTGGCATGCCGAGGCAGCGAAGGGCGTGCAGGCGGCGGGAAGCGGCCTGGCGCCTACGCCTGATTGGGGTGGGGGGCGCCTCGGCGCGAGCAGAGAGGCTGCACGTCGTTGGTTTGTTGTGGCCCGACCGCACAGCGAAGGCGCGTGTGCATGAGGGGAGCAAACAACAGCCAGAACAAAGGGAGAGGAAAAACAATGCGTAACTGGTGCGAGTTCGTTGCCTACGTTGTCTCTCAGCGTGGGCGGGGCGCACGCACAACTCACGCAACCGCTTCCACCATCTTCTTTACGTTCCCGTCTAACTCCCTCGCCACCACCGCCGCCGCCTCCTTGTTGCCTGCCAAAACAAAAAAGGATACCAAGAAGGGTTGTAGTAGCTGCTGCTGCTGTGGAGGTGGAGGTGGCTGCCGGATGGCAGCCTTGGAAACGGAATCAAAGGCCTGGTTTGAGGCAGAACTGGATGCTGGCGATTGCGCCGCCGTGAAGCGGCTTTTCCTGGACCGGCAGGCACTCGAGGAGCGTGGAGGCAGCGAGTTTTCCCGACTGCTGTGGATGTGCCGCATCATTGCCGCGGACCACCGCGTGGTGTGGGAGCACCTTTCCCCCGCGTTTACGGAGGCCTTCAAGCGGCCCGTGGACGCTTGGAACGAGCAGCTGGCGGTGAAGGTTCTGCGACTGCGCATTGATCGCATGAAGGACGCCGGAGCCGCAGCTCGGCTGCGTGAGGCGCTTGACGAGCATATGACCACCGCCCTGAAGCCGGCCGCCACCACCCCACATGTTGGCCCGAAACCCGTCGTGCGGGGGGCCGAGGCGTCTCCCTACATTGTGCTCCCCGCCGCGCCTGGCGTGGAGGGCTCGCTCGTCTGCAACGCACCACTACCGGCGTTTGGTGATTTTCTGCGTGTACCTCGCGATCGCATGTTCTTTATCGACACCGTTGTGCAATACTGCGAGCTGGGGCGGGTGGTTCATGCCTCTGGCGAATTGTCGAGCATGATCTCCGGCGATGAGCCACTCCTCGTTCTTTGTCTTGTCTATGAGCGGTATGTGGCGGAGTCGTCGCACTGGGGCGACCTGCTGTTGTCGTGCCCCGGCGAATACCCCACCGTCCCAAGTTTCTGGGGCTGGGATGACCTCGCAGAGCTGGAGGGCCTTGACGTGCTGGATGACGTGCTGGCCAAGAAGGCACAGTTGGTGCAGTTTCACACGGAGACTATGGCGGTCTTGCCTATCGTCTATGAGGCTCTTGCGGGGAGCTGCCGACTTGGAAAGGAGGAATTCCTGGACTGCTTCTCGCTCGAGGCGATGATGTGGGCCCGCGCGACGTTTGACTCTCGCGCCTTCAACTTAAATGTGGATGGGCGCGTCGTACTTGCCTTGGTGCCCGTGGCGGACATGATCAACCACGGCAACCGCAGCGATGTCTTGGTGCGAAGGGTCGAACCCAACGGGGGGGATTTTGTGATGCAGATAGGGGCGAGCCTGACGGCGCAGGACGTGGGTCGCGAACTGTGGATGAGCTACGGCCCCCTGCAGAACTGGGAGCTGTTGCAGTTTTACGGGTTTGTCATGGAGGAGAACGCCCACGACAAGTTGCCGTTCCCCTCTGATTTCGCGGAGGGCGTCGTCGCCGACGAGTGGGACGAGCGGCGGGCGGCGCTGGTGGCGAAATACGCCTTGCACCTTGCGGGCCGCTGCTGGATCGGCAGTGACGGCCGCCCGCCGCCCGCGCTCGTGGCGCTGCTCCGCGTGCACTTGGCGGAGGCGGGGGAGTTTGACGGGTTGGAGCGGCACGGCCCATTTGCGTGTTTGAGCGCCGCGACGGAGGCGCGCGTCGTCGCCGCAATTGCCGAGACGGTCCGCTGCATCCTCGACCTCTCAGGCACGTCGCTGGCGGAGGATGAGCGGCGGTTGCGGGACGCCGGCAGCGGCGGCTCGGCCGCGGCGCACACTGACGACGGTGGCGGCCCCCAGCCACTTTCGCGCAACAAGCGGCTGGGCGTTCTGCTCCGCGTGGGGCTGAAACGCATCGCCCACCGCTCGCTGGAGTGGTGCGGGGCGGCCGCGGCCGCCATTGCCGCTCGGGCGGAGGCAGCGGCCGGCGGTGCCCGCGACGAGTAACAGCGGCCAACGTAAGACGCCGGTAAGAACGAAACGGGGCGTGTGTCTTCACGGAGGCTGCCGCGGCGGCCACGCCAACGCCGCTCCCACATTAAAAAAAAAACATTTTCGTCCCGCTCACGTGACGGCTCTGGTGGCTTTTTTTTTGTTGTTGTTGTGGTTCGGTTTCCCCCTTTCTCTTTAATCCTACACCCTTTTTTCTTTGCCGTTTTCTTCTCCCGCGTGTCCTGTGGCTTCCCTCCCCGCGTTCGGTCGCGAGGAAAGGAAGGGAAGATACATTTTGCAATCGACGCAGCGGTGGGAGATGCTGGAGATAAGTCTCTCCTACGGGGATCTTGCCACCCAGCCGCTCGCCTCCGCGGTGCCGGACCCCGCGCTCGTCGGCTCGCTCGACTTATCCGGCAACAACCTCAGCAAGGAAATGTTCATTGAGATTGTGGACAAGTACATTAGTGGCATGGCGAACCTGACGGAGCTGGACATCAAGGATAACAAAATAGCCCCTCAAGGCGCGGAGCATCTCTGCAACACCCTCATGAAGCAGTGCCGCAAGCTGAAGTATCTCGACCTGGGCGAGAACGGCATCCTTGACGAGTCGCTTTTGTACGTGGCCCACTTACTGCAAGAGCTCCGCATAGAAACACTCATCTTGCTCTCCAACCACCTCACCCACCGCGGCATACCAACTCTCTGCGACGGCATTTGCTCAAGTAGGCATCTTCAACAATTGTCGCTAGCATTAAACGTCCTCGGTGACCGCGGCGCCTCCATGATCGCCGAGGCCTTAACGGGGCATCCTTCGTTGCGCATACTTGACATCAGCGATAACCAGATTGGGGATGCAGGGGCGGCGAGTGTGGCGAGGTACCTCATTCTGCCATCCAACTCACGGCTGGAGTCGTTGAATCTTTCCATCAACTGCTTCGGTGACGTGGGATTCGCGGCCATCGCCGAGGCGGTGGAACAGACGCAGAGCAGTCGGCTGGTTCACCTGGACCTTGGCGCGAGCTGCCGGGTTGGACCCGCCGGGCGGCGGGCGCTGATTAAGTGCGTGTCGTCGATGAGGCACCTGCAGTCGCTGGACCTCTGCTCGTGCGAGCTCTCCGATGAAGAGACGCGGGACCTCGTGGTGGCGGTCGCCTCCCGCAACTGCGGTATTACGAAACTCGAGTGGTTCAACAATCCGGGGATGGAGCAGGGGACCGAGCGGGCGCTCGAGGAGGCGCTGGAGGCAAAGCGGGCCGCCTGCCGGGCCACGGCGGAGCGATGGCGCCGGGCGAAGCTTCTCTCCGGTGTTCTGCTGGGGGCCGCGCTGCTGGGGGGCGTCGCTGTTGTGCTCCGACGTAGGCGCTTCCGCTGAATTTCTTTGTAAAAAAAAAAAATGAACTGAACGAAAAAAAAAAAAGAGAACGGACAAAACCATGTCCCGTTT
>NW_021704132.1:52825-54002 GCF_003719485.1 Trypanosoma conorhini | reverse complement strand
AGCCCGGTGTGCACCCCGACACGCACCCGCAGGCCGTTCCAGTAATGCCGGTACACCGCGGCGTCCAGGCGCGCCGTCGGCGGCACGTACTCCTCCGCGACCTCCTCCGCCCGGCCCTCCTCGAACTTGCGGTACGCCTCGTCGAGCGCGCCCGTCCCCCAGTCGTGCCGCAGGAACACCTGCTGCAGCTCCCGCACCAGCTGCACCGCCGCGGACACGCTCTTGCAGGCAATCACGAACGAGTCGCCGACCGTCTTCACCTCGTAGCAGCGGTACTTCGCAATCAGCGCGCGGATCAGGCGGTGGTGCGACGCCACGGCGTCGTGCATCAACTCCGAGCACGCAGCCCACAGCGCCGTGCCGCCCTCGATGTCGGTAAAGACGAGCGTCACGGGCTCCGTCGGCTCCTTCGGCGCATTCGCGTTGTCGCGGGAGCCGCGGCAGAAGTGCAGCAGCAGAGCCGCCACGACCACAAGCAGCAGGCCGCCAACGACGCTGCCGGCGACGACGCCGTTCAGCTTCTGCAATTTCGGTCTACGCGCAGCGGGCTCCGCGTACTCCATCGTCGGGGTCACGGCGGGGAACAGCACGGGCACGGCGGGGTCCAGCGCACGGGCAAGCGACCACACAGAAATGCGCGTCGCCCCGTAGTTCTTGCCGCACCCAGCACCGCCGGCCGCAGCCGCAGCCGCAGCACACGCCGTGCCGTTAACGAAGGGGCCGTACAGCATGTCCTTCGCGGTGACGGCGACGTTGTTGTAGAAGAAGTCAGCCAGCCGCGCAGCGCTCACTTTGTCCATGCGCGAGAGAACCGTCCGCAGCAGCTGCGTGGCAGCGAAGCCCATCAGCGAGAGCGGCGTCCGTTGCGTGGGGTTGGGCACGGCGGCGAGGAACTCCCGGGCGGTCGCCGACGTCGAGTTCGCGTCGTCCCAGTGCGGCAGGCTCGTCGCAAACACAACGCGGTCGGCGCCCGCACCGCCACCGAACGCGGCGGCGAAGTCGGCGTGCAGCAGCGCAAACTCGGAGAACGCGACGAACACGCGCACGCCGTCGTGCGACGCCACGTGCCGCGCCACCGCAGCGACGTCGCCGGCCGCAAGGCCCGCCACGACACGTCGCCCGCCTCCGGCAGGTGCTCCGCCAGCGCGTCGCCGCCGGCCAGCAGCGTCGCGGACCG
>NW_021704132.1:50948-52082 GCF_003719485.1 Trypanosoma conorhini | reverse complement strand
CGAGGAAGGCCACACCCTCCACGCGCAGCATCGCCTCCGTCACAACCCCCGCAACCCCATGAACGTGCCGTGACTGCATCTCCGACCGCAGGACGTCACGGGCATCTAGCAAGAGCGGAGGCAAAAGTAAGCAAGTGGATCTGACTTTCACCCCACGAGGCCTTCTGGCTTGCACCTTTCCCCGCAAACCCGCTGTGGAACTCTGCAGAGGCAGCTTTTGCAACAGCGCCGTCATTCATTAGAAACTCCACCCCAATAAACACCAACGGTACTTGAACCTGTGAACCGTGGCAACCTGCCAAGCTGAACGTCGTGAGGCCCTTACGCACCACCTCCGCTCGGTAGTCCCTCCACGAACCGCTTCATGTACACAGTGCCACCGCCCTGGTTGCAGCGGCAGACGGCCCCCTGTGCTTCAGCCTCATCATTGCAATCCCCACCGTAGTCGCCAAACACAAGGTCGTCGATTACATACCGGCGTTGGTTGAAGATAGACGCCTTGAACGACGTGCGGTTCTTCACCCCTCTATAATTACCTACCGCCTGCACCAGCACCTCGCCGGCAATCCACCCAGAAACCATCAGCTCTCCGTCACCGTCATTCTTGAGGAAATACTCTGAATCGTCGTAGTCTCTCTGCCCACTGTTATTCAGGTAATCCCGCATCACCGTCTGGAAGCGACGGATGGCTTCATAACTTCTGTCATTCGCCAGCGGGTTCGTCCCCGTCGTGATCACCTGCCCGGGCACAAACTTGACACCATCATCGGCCACGGCAGCACTCCATATGCGCAGAACAGTTGGCTGCAGCACAAGCGGAGCCAGCAGGTACGCGCCGGCGGTGCGCCAGTCCTTCAGCATCCTCTTAATGAATTGCTCAGTGTCCGCTACTGGCCAGCCAAACACAATCACAGCCTGCGGCCGGGTGGCGGCAAACCGCTTCCACACATCGTCGAACTCTGTAGGGTCGGCAGTACCACTGGAAGAGTTCATGGTGAAGACGCCGCAGAACTCGTAGCCCATCGCCGACAGCACGTCTTGTGCCTGCTCATACTCCTCTTCACCAAAAAGGACACCCTGCAGGTACATGAAGCCCAGCCGACGCACCCGCAGCTGAGCCACGGCGTAGCGGAG
>NW_021704132.1:39343-50793 GCF_003719485.1 Trypanosoma conorhini | reverse complement strand
GGGCAAAAGAAACGAGGTCAAAGCGATTTAAAGTAGAACGCACCTCCATCACAGAGGCGTCACCGAACTGGGCCAGAAGAGTGAGAATGCCCTCTTCTTTTTGCATCACTTTCTCCAGAGCATTGACGTAGCCGGCCAACTTCGCTCTGCTATAGACAATATCTAGCGGAACATCGCGAGCATACGTGTAGACGTGCGTCTTCAGCGACGCACGCAGGCCGGCGTAAAATGCGGTGGACATTGGGGTGAGTGGGCCAAGATCATTTTGCCTAACAATCAAAATCTTCACTAGGGTGTAAGGATCTGCGGCTTGGACGGCTGCGCCGTGCGGGGGTAACGGAAGCAGCAGCAGCAGCAGAAGGACAAGGCACGGCGCCGCCGCGGAGGGCCGCGAACCAAAGTGCGCACTGCAACCACGCCGCCTCCAACACACCGACATAACTGCTGCCCTGCGATTGCCTTGCTGTGTAGCCTGTAAATTACTGCCGCATGGAGGGAGAGAGAGAGAGAGAGAGAGAGGAAAACAAAAAAGTGAATGAATAATGGTAGGAAAGCAACGTCAGCAAAGAAGAGAACAAAAAAGGTTTCACTGAAATGCTCATATATATATATATATATATGCAGGGCAGGCACGGAGGGGAGGGGGGGGGTGCGTGAAAAACAAACGTACACGCATACGTACGGCGCTCTGCTGCACTGCGACTGTTCGGCGGTGGCGGCGGGGGGCCACCCGTGTGAAGGGCAGACACAGCGGCCCCTCGCTTACTGCCTCCCCCCGTCTACCGGCTCTCCCACACCGCCACACACGTGCGGTGCGGTGCGGTGCGTGGGGAGCGTCATCCCCTCATCCTTCTGCCTCCCACGCAGATGCCGCAAAACAAAAAAAGAAGAAAAAAAAGGGGGGGGATGGAAACAAAGAAAGAAAAAACAGACACAGCGACCCACACAACTCTGCAGGAGTGTGGGCGTGTGTAGAAGTGTGGGGAAGCGGCATACACGCGCGTGCAAGAGGCAGGGGGCGGCGGCGGCGGCGGCGGCAAAACAAACAAACAAAAAAAAGGTGAGGAACAAACATGACGCAAGACAACTCACACACGCACACACACGCACAGAGGCACTTATATGCATGCCCGTGCGTGGGTGCGGGTGCGGCGTAGCAACCGAGGCCGCCGGCGGTGAGGGGCGCGAAGGGGGAAGTAACAAAACAAACAAACAAAAAAGGAGAAGAGGAGGGGGGGGGGGGGCGTAAAATGAAAATTAATAGTAAACAAAACCACACACGGCTCCCGCTCCCTCCCCCCTCCCCCTGCGGCTCACCACAAGAGCAAAGAAGCAGACCCCCCTCCCCCTCCCCGCAAAAAAAAAAAAAAAAAATACGTCCACCTCCGGCCCCTTACGGATCTCCCCCCGCCCCTCCGCCGCCGCCGCCGCCGTTTGGTTGCTGCGTCACAGTCCCCCGCCCACGCGCGCAAACGCACGCAGACAGGCGGCAACAGCCTTGCCGTGGCTGCCCCTCCGCCAGACCGCGTGTGCGTCAAACCAGCGCGGGGGCAGCCCACAAGAGGGAGAAGCGGCGGCAAGAGAAAAAACAAACAAACAAAAAATCAACAACACGCAACGGGCAGAAGGGGGGGGGGGGGCGCAGTCGTGTGAAGCGCACACAACGGCTGACACACCCCAAATATCCACGCCCGGCGGTGTCTAACCCGCACCGCAGCGCAAAATAACTAATAGTAGTAGTAATAAAAGTGGTGGTGGGCGGTGGAGAGGAAGTCCAGATGGGGGGACATGTAGCCACCCATCCAAATGCCCTTGGCGCGCTCGCCCGCACACCCCATACAAGCATACACACACGCACACACACGAATGAATACACACGCATATATATATATATATTATATGTATATGTATAAATAAAAACGGAGGGAATGAGCGAGAGAGTGCAGACGGGCGGGGGTTTCATGTGGGTGCATGCGTTTTGACTGCAGTCCGGGGGGCAGACCTCGTTGCGAGCGACGCGGATGCAAACAAAGAAGATAGAGAGAGAGAAAAAAAACAATTTACAAAACACAGAAATGTATATATGTATCTACGGCAAACACTCCCCACGCACACAACCAAACAGAGGAAGGCTCCGTGGACCCGTTTTCATTTCTTCCGCGCCCAGCAAGGCGCACATCCACAGCGTTCTGCGCCTCACAAACACGCGGAATCCTTGCAGCGCCGAGAGGGACCCATGTACATACATGCGGAAGGGAGCACGCACATGCAGAGAGGGAGACGGGGGTGGCTGGGAGCCGCAAACAAACAAAAAAAAACAGGCGTGGCGCAGCATTTAGCCGCAGCGTCGGTGCGCTTTCATAAAGACGGATGAAGCGCATTGCAGCCGAGACGCACTTCTCCTCGCTCTCCCTCGCTTTCCTCACCAGCACTCCCCCCCCCCTCCCCTCTTTCACTCCTTCGCAAAGAAACAACTACGGCTACTGCCGCAAGGAATACATAAAATAAATAAATACACACACACACACATATATATATATATATATACGTGCATGTAGCGTGTAGATGTGTCGCAATCACGCCGCCAGAAGACTTCCCACCCGTTTCCCCAAGCAAAACAAAAAACAAACAAACACACGAAAGAAAAAAAACAAAAACCAAAGCAAAAAAGACATCCAACAGCAAAAGCCCACGCACAGTAAAAATAGCACCCATACACACGCAACGGGTGAGACATCGGACTCTTACACCCTTGGCCTCAGTGAGAATAAAAAACAAAAAAAAACAAGAGGGAAATCAACAAAAGCGGCTGCAGGAAAAGAACAAAAAAAACACACACAACCCACACATACGCGAGACTCTGCAAGTGCCTTCGATATACTGGGCTCCCACCCACACGGATGTCCGTGTCTCTCTGTGTATGTCTGTTTTTCTGTGAGTGAAAAGGGAGATGGGAAAATAAATACAAGTTGAATGGAACGCACTCTCATCCACAGGAGTGGCCAAACTCAAATTTACAGTCTGGAGACCTCCCACCCACCTCCGTCGTACTTTTTAACTTCTTCTTATCTAGTTCATCCTGGGCCTGTTTTGCCCCCCTCCCCCAGTGCTGTGATGTTCCTCCCGCCCACTGCTTTCAAGGGGGACCACGGTCCCCCTTCCGCTTTGCCCGTTGCTCCCGCCGGTTTCTGGAGCGGGCGCCGTGGGAGTGGCGCGGCTGCCGGGATTGCTGGTGGAGGTCCATCGGGTGCTGCTGCGGCGTCCCTCGCGGCGTCGGTGACAAGACAAACAAGGGGTTGGAATTCGTGTTATACCCTACGCCACCCTTGTCGCTGTTGTGAGAGGCAGGAGGCGCCGCCACTGTCACTGCGGGTGCCACTGGCGCCACAACATCCTGCTGGAGCCTTCGTTGCTGTTGCGGCAGCCGCGAGGCGTCGGCGTCGGCGGCAGCGCGTGCGCTGTGCAGTTGCGCCATCGCCGTCATCGTCGTGTCGGCGCGCCCCAGCGCGGCGGTGTAGTTGCCTGCGTCACTGGCGGCAATTCCCTTCTGCTGGTAGTGCTGCGTAATGCGGGCCTTCGCCTGTTCCATTTTTGCCTCCACGCGTTTGCCAAAGTTCATTTCCAGCAGCAGCGGGAGCAGCCGGTGCAGATGGTGAATCAGCTGGATGAGTTCCGCGCAGACGGGCAGCACAGCGAGCATCTTCTGCACCACGTAATTGCCAAACTCATTTAGCGCGACCGTGGAGAGTATGGAGGGGGCGTGGTGCAGCATTTGCTGCGACGCCGCCGCCGCCGCGGGCAACGTGGAGGGCGCGTGTTGATGGTTCAGGGCGCCGCCGCCGTTGAGCAGCGGTGAGGCCTTCTCATCTGGCTCCTGCAGGAGAAACTGGCACAGCCGCACCTTGAGTGCCTCACTGCAGAAGTTCAGGATGGTCTCCACCACGTTGGAGGCAAACTTGTTGGTGCAAAGCACCTTCAGCGCGGGCCCCACACAGGCGGCAGCCCGGTCCACCACTTGACGCTGGTTTACGGAATTGCAGTGGCGAATGAGGTGCGCCACCACGTAGTTGCCGTACGGATTCGTGGAAAGCGGCAAAACATGCTGCAGCACCGCCTCCTGTAGACGCAGCAGCTGCTCTGGTGAGGCGGCGTCCATGCACTTCTGCACCACGCAGCACCCTTGCTTGTCGTTGCAGACGGCAAGCGTCATTTCCACAATGGCGTCATACACAAAGACAATGTCGTGCGGTAGGCACTGCAGCAGCTTCTGCACCACGTGCCCGCCGTTGAGGTCGTTCACAAGCAGCAGCACACCACGCTGCAGGGCCGCGCACACCACCTCCACCTCCCGCCGCGAGCGTAGGGAATCAATCAACTTCTGCACAGCGTAGTTGCCATGCGGGGAGACGGCAACCTCGCAAAGCGAGCCAGAGAGATGCTCTGAAAGCATCTGTAGCCTATCCTCATCCGGGGCAATCTCCAGCAGTTTCTGGACCAGGAAATTCCCGTACGGGTTGGCCATCACCTGCGGCAAGCCAGGCAGCAACTCTGTCACAATGCACTGGACCTCCCGCGAGTGGTAGGGGAAACGCTCCAGCACAGACTGCAACTCGCGACAGCCGTGTTGATCCGAGGCCATCTCCACCACGTAGCCGCGGTGAAGCGACAGCTGAAATGGTACGCGCGGGAAGACGGCGTCACGGTGGGGTTCGACGGAGGCATCAACCGGCGGACTGCGTCGCCGCTCCGACGACGCCAACGATGGACGGTTGATTTCTCCAGAGCAACTGGCAAACAAAGACACCAGCGGTGTCCCCTGCTGTTGTTGGGGTTGTCTGTGGGGCGGGTGCTGCGTGGTGGGCGCACTGCTGCGTTTGGAGCCCAAAAAGCTGGCCAAGTCCCGGAGCGGCGCTGACGGCGAGGACGACTTGAGACTGCTCCATCCCTCCTCGGGGAACGTCCACGAGTAGTCAGAGCCCCTGCCACTGTTGTTGGCAGTATTCCTATTGCTGTTACTTTTATTGTTCTTATTATTATACTTGTTTTTGCTACTGGCGGTAGCGGCGGTGGTGGGATTATCAGAGCCTTGTGGGGCGAGGTGACACCCCGCAGCATGCTTCACCAGTGGCAGGGGCCTTATCAGTGCACCTCGAAGGGAGTCGGAGAGTGTGTCATGCCGCTCTGTGTACTTCTGCTGCTGCTGCTGCTGCTGCACAACACAACCGCCGCGGTTCCCCACCTCCCACGCGTTGTTGCCCACATGCTGTTGTTGTTGCTGCTGTTGCTGCAGTGTATATGGGCCGCCGCTCAGCACCAAATTGTTCGGCTGCGGTGAGGGCCATCGTACGGCGGAAGCTCCTGTCGAACCGATCGGTGCGTTCACCGGGGACAAGTTGAGTAGCAGATTGAGGCTGCTCAACGGGTCGCTTGCGCCGTGAGAGCCGTTCACGTGGCTGATAGCATTATTATTCTTATTATTGCTGTCGTGGCTGCTGGGGATGGGGGCCCTGGCGGCGAGGCTGACACCGTGGACGGCGGTCGTCACGCTGTGCGCCATCCCAAACGGGGTGGACGTCGCACTCGTCGTCGCTGCGGCGCCGGTGGCGGGCAGGAAGCTCGGCCGCGCCGCACTCGCGCTGTGCGCCGACGGCGTGAGCCCCGCCACCACCGAGTACGGCGAGCTGGAGGGCGTCTTCAGCGGGTTCTCCGGCGACGCGGCCACCGCGCCGGTGTGCGCCCCGCACGAGGAAGCCGCGGTGTGGGCGGTGGCGGCTGCGCTCACCCACCCGCCCGCCGCGGGGCTCGCCGGGGCGTCGAAGAACACCGGCACGGCCCCCCGCGCCGCCTCCCCGCCGACGTCCGCCGCCAACGAGCAGAAAGAGACCGGCAGCGGGGCGGGGCCCCGGTGCGGCGCCCCCGCCTTCCGTTCCCCGCAGAGGAACTGCCCCGACGCCCCCGCCCCGGCGGCGACGGGAGCGGCGGCACTAGCGCTGTTGGCGTCCTCCTCCCCGTCGCCTTCCCTGGCCGCCCGCACCGCGGCAACCTCGGCGAGGAGGGAGGACAAGTTCCACGCAATGCCGCTCTCCTCTTCCATCCACGGCAACGCAAACCAATGCAGCTACGTACGTCTGCCTGCCTGTCAGTCCGTGTGTGTGTGTGGTGGGCGTGCTCGCACACTAGCGCTCTGTGTGTGTAGTCTTTTTTTCCCCCTTCCTTCCTCCTTCTCCACCGCACCCGCATGCATCGAGAGAGAGCGAGAGAGAGAGAGAGAGATAATGACGAAAGCAAAGGAAACACAACGGGAGAAGAAGACAAAAGACTACTGAGGCGGGTATAAATGACGGCACCGCAAAGAAGAGGAGGAAGAAAAAATGAAATAAAAACCAATACACTAAAAGAAAAACCACAAAAACAGTAACGCAAAGGCGGAGGCCGAGCGCAACCGCCACAGCCGTAGGCTGTGCGTTTATCCCTAACACGTACACGTCCCTGCTGCATTATTATTGTTTCTTCTTCTGTTTTGCTTGCAGTTTTCAGTGGGCGGTGGTCGCGCCTCCCTGCGCCGCGGCTACACGTTTTCGTCAATCGCCACGCGCTCCTTCAGGAGTGCGGCCCACGCCTCCTCGCAGCATTCGTAGGCGGCGGCCGAGTCTGCCGTCGCCCGCGACGACAGTGCCGCGTACCGCCGCTTCAGCATCAGCGCCTGCACCGCAATGCCGTCAAGCTGCCGCACCTCGCGCAGCCTCGCCTCGTGCTGCGCCATGAACCCCACGGGGCTCAGCAGGAAAAGCAGCAGCGTCACCCCGGCGGCGGCAAGGGCCCACATCAGTCGCCGCTGCTGCGCCACACGCGCCGGGTGCCGCAGCCGCCAGACGCGGTAGATGCGGCGGTGCTGCCACGACGCGATGAGCCCGGCCCCGGCGACGCACGCGGCGACCGCCCCCGCGCACACCCGCGTCGCCGTGACGTGGCGGTGGCCGCGCCGCAGCCGAGCGACGGCGGCGGCCTCACAGCTGTTGTACAGAAGCTGCGCGTCAACGGCGCGCGCGTCACACGGCGACGCGGCGGCGGTCGCGGGCAACCCGCTCGCCGCCATCCTACGCCACCCACACGCTACGGGAAGGAAGGACGCGGGAGAGACGTGCAGCCGCGGACACCCGCACGCGCAGAGACGCAGAGAAAGCGAGAGAGAGAGAGAAGAAAAAAAAAACAAAAACAAAACCAAAAAGAAACGTGACAACCATGTACCCCTTCTTCGCACATCCGCTCGCCCAGTTGCGCGCTTTCTTTTTTTTATTTTTGTCCCCCTCCCCACCCCCACTTCTTCCTCTTATTGTCTCTAGGAAGAATTCCTTCAGTTGCTCTCTCGTTCCCTCCGTGGTTGTGCTCCCAAACCCTCGTGCGTTGCTCCCGCCCCATGCGCCGCATCCAGCAACACACACACACACAGAGAGAGAGAGAGAGAGAGAGCGACAGGCGCACGCCCAAATTTCCCACCATCCGAGGCGGCAGCGACACGGCAAAAACAAAAACAAAAAACAAAACACAAAAACAAGGCAAGGCAAAAACCAGCAGAAAAGCTGCAATAAAAAGAAACAACATCAACAACATCAAAAAATGGAAAAAGAAAAAGGCGGCGGAAACAAAGAAGCTAAGGAGTAAAATCACTAAAAAGTGAGTATAAATATAAATCTAGATATAAACGTGTTGATGCTTGTGCGCCAGCGCTGTTGCCTACATGCTGAGTGCGCCTCTGCCTTGGAGCAAACATACACACATCACAATGCCGCAGGCAACGGAGGGTGGGTATCGTCGGGGGAGGGCTGGGGGTGACGAGGGAGAAGGCTCGCAGCTGAAGGCGACCTGCGCACCTGCGCTCCGTGCCCCCCTCCCCTCTCCCCTATTACTCTACAGTTGCTACCTGTTTTTTTTTTCCTTGTTGTTTCTCTTGTTGTCCCTTCATTGCGTCTTTATAGTTGTCCCGCGGCAACGGACACCGGAGTGTGCCAGGCCTTCTACAAAACACTTATGCCTAGCGCCTTCCGTAGCTCCGTAGCAAGCGGCAGTCGCAGTATGCCGTGGTGGTAGCGAACCACCTGCGGGTACTGCTGCTTGAGCGTCGCCCCAAGTTGCTTCAGCGACAGGGCCTGGTTGACGGCGAGTGCGACGACGAGGTCCGCCGCGGTCAGTGAGTCCCCTACGAGAAAAATTAGCTCGCTGGGCGGATTGACGCTCCGTCGTGGGCTGTAGCAGGAAAGGCGCGGAGTCTGCCCCGAGGGCCGCGGCGAGGGTGCCCCTAAGTGCGCCAGCAATGGCGTCCCGCTGCGTCCCTCCTGCGCGACCGCCTCGTTGGCGTTCGCGCTGGGCTCCTCCACGTGAGTCTTGATGTTGTAGGTGTGGTACCCGCGCAGCACGGTGCTCTCCCGCGGCGTTGCGGCGAGGAGGTAGTCGTCCTCCGACAGTCCTTCGTCCACCTCCTCCTGCATTCCCGTGCGGGAGCTGAGGGGGTTGTTGCTACTGCCGCCGACGACCGCCAGCTTGCGAAGCTGCTTCTTGTACACCAGCCGCTGCTCGAGGCCGTTTAGCCCCTCCCGCAGGGAGTCCATCAGCGACTGACGCGCCGCTGATTTGGCCGCCGCAGCGTCGCCTTGCGCCTTTGCTGCCTGCTTCTTCTCCTCCTGCTCCGCCGCGAAAAGTGGGAAGACGTACGGGTCGATTTCGTTCGTGACAAAGTCCAGCCACGCGTCCACCTCGGCCGCCTCCTGCAGCCCTTTTCCATAGAGAATGTACGGCACGACGTGCTGTGGCGAGGGGTAACGCTCGCCGCCGTCCACCCCGTATGGACGCTCCGTGCGTGCAAGGTGGCGTACGATGGCGTTTGCCTCAAAAAGGTAACCCTCGTCGGTCTTCAGCACCGGCACCCGGCCGAGCGGGTGGCAGTTGCGGCGGTAACTCTCCCCCGCAGTTTCGCTGCCGAGCGTCACGGGGACCACCTTGAGCCGCGTGCCCGCGTAGGCGGCAACCAGCAGCACCCGCTGCACCCGGGGGTTGTCAAGCGGGCCAATCAAACTCAGCACCATGGCCGTCCAAGCTGCCTGCCTACCCCCGCCTTTTTTTTTCTCTGTTCTCTTCCCTCTCGTTGAATACGAACCAGCAGCAGCGCTCTGGAAGCCCCTTCCCCAAGGAAACAGAACAACAACAAAAAAAAAAGGGCGGAGTAATTCCTTTTTTTTTGTTTTGTTTGTTTTAAACTTTGGTGTGGTTCCGCACTGGCTCCTATGGATGGCTTGCGGTGGCTGCGTGCGAGTGCGTATTTGGGTGTGTGTGTGCGATGACTCCCGGCTTCTTCCCACGCGACCGCGGAGGAAACAAAAACAGGCAAAACACGAAAAAAAAACACACACACACACACAAAAAAAATGGGGGAGGGGGGAGGGAGAGAGCAGTAGAAAGAATAACGTCGAGATCAGCAGAGGAGTTCCGTACGGGGGAGGGGAGAGAGAGAGTAAAGGAGGCAAAGGGACAGAGTGGCGGGGAGGGAAGCACGGAAAGAGTGGGGGAGGGGGGGAAAGGGAGACGGTGAGGGGGACGCGTACACCCAGAAGGAATCTCAAGGATTCGCGTGCACATTCCCCGCGCCTTCTCTTCGCTGAATTGTTTTGCTTCTGTTTTTCATTTTCGCCTTGATTCCTATTCGTGTGATTTTCGTTTAGCCTTCTTTTTTTTCTTCTTCGTTTTTTTCCGCCTTCCTTCTTTTTTTTTTTGCCTCTTCTTCTTAAGTTCCTCCTCGGACGGAGCGACATCGCAGGCAGCGCCACGGCGCACCAGTGAAGTGCGGCGAGCGGCGGAGCCACTGCGGCAGCAGCCCCCCTCCTGCCTGAAAGGGGCAAATGCATATATGTCTCTCTCTCTCTCCCTCTCTCAGTGTGTCTGTGCGTGTGTTCGTGGTTCTCAACCGCCGCCGTCCCGCCCCACGCGTTACGGCCCCGTGGCGCCGGTGGCAGCTGCGGAGGTTGAGGCGGTGGTGGTGGCGGTGGTGGTGGCGGCGGTCTCCACCGCGCTGGCGGCGGCCGTGGAGGGCGCGGCACCACCGCCACCACCGGACACCACCGCGCTAAGTCCCGCACGGGCAGGGTCCGAGAGGTCCTTCTCGACCTCCGCGAGGTTTGGCTGGTAGTTCTCCTCCGTCTCCATCTTCCATTTATTTTGGTTGAAGAAGTCGTACCCGCCGGCGGTGCGTCGCCGCATCCACTGCTGCCGCACCTTGTGAAACCACCAGCCCCGCTCCAGCAGAACCCGGGCGGCGGCCACCTGCAAAAGATCGCGTGGCATGGAGTAGAAAATGTACAGCAACGTCTCGTCCGTGTACTTCTGCAGCAGCTTCAGCGTCGGCTGACGCGGCTTGGCCTGCCTGTAGCAATCGGGGATGCGGTACTCCGCGGCGACGGGCACCTCAGGGCGCTCCAGCGCCAAGCTCGCCAGCGTTGGGTACAGCGGACGCTGCTGTGCTACGTTGATGCCAAGCGAGGTGAGGTCAAAGCCGCGGGTGAGGTAGAGAAAGGCCGCACTCTCTGGGTTTTCCAGGTTCAGCGAGTGCTGAATGAGGCCGGGGAGGGCCAAAAGACCATACGGCCCCTCCAGCGCCACGCGCCCCCGCGGCTGTTGTTGTTGTTGTTGTTGCTGTTGCTGGCCCTGCTGCTGCTGCTGCTGCGGTTGCTGGTGGTGGACGGGGGCGGCGGCTGCCGGATACGGCTGATGCGGCTGCTGTTGGGCCATGATTTGTTGCTGCTGCGCCACGAACGCCGTTGTGGCGACGGGGTAGGCCCCACGCATCGCCTGGTACGGGTTCGGCGCCGCCGCCGCGGGGTACGCCATCTGAACCCCCGGTGGAAGCGCCCCACCGTAGCGTGCCGCCTGGTTGCTATTGTTCATTTCCACCTTCCTCGCGCTGCCGGCGCGTGTGCGTCTCTCCTTCGCTCTACAAAGCCCGGGCTTTACTTTTACGCACCCAAGAAGAAGAATAAGCAGAAAGAACTTGTTGTTGTTGTTGTGTTCCCCCCACCCCACCCACCTGTTTCTGTTTTCTCTTCTTGTTTTTAAAAGGCCCCCTCGTCGCGGGTGGACGGAGGTACGCAAGGACGTGTGCGTCGTCGTGCGGCGCCTCTCGCGGAGGAAAAAGAAAAACAAAAAAACTGCGACTAAAAAATGCTCCCGCTGCGTCTGGGCGACGCCCGCGGGGACGCGCAGAGCGCGGCAAGAGAAAAAGGCGCGGGCGGGGCAGACAACGGAGGTGTGCGGCGGCGGGGGACACACACGCACAAAGCTCCCCACACACACGCCTGCAAGCAGTAAACATTTGCCTGCGCATTGTGTGTGTGTGGAGGTATTGTTTTTATTACTACTTTTTTTGTTTTGTGTTATCTTGGGTATTTTGCCTACAGAAGTAATAT
>NW_021704132.1:25342-39318 GCF_003719485.1 Trypanosoma conorhini | reverse complement strand
GGTTACCCCCCCCCCACCTCTGTTAAGCACTCACAAACGCACACGCACACAGACATATATATCAGTGTGCATGCATGTGTTTATGCATTTTTATATATATACAGCTATACACACATAAAGATATATAGAGATGGAGATATACAGGCATACATGTAGGACACACACACACACACACACACACATTCATGAAATTATTTACAGCAGCAGTCAACCGCTGCCGCTGCGACGCAGGCCCCGCCTCCCCGCACGGCGACCGGAGATGGGGGGCGAAGAACAACTTCAACAACGCCCAGTGCAATGGTAATAAATAATGGGGGGAGGGGAGGGGAGGAGGAGGAGGAGGAATATACACTGAGAAAGAAAAAAGTAGGAGATTGAGGAGGGGGGGAGGGGGCAAGAGGAACCAAAAAAAAAAAAAGAAATGTTTGCGCATACACCGCACATAAATCAGAAATAAAGAGGGGGAGGGGGGAATTGCTGCGAACGTCGCCTTTCGCGGCCCCCTGTGCCTGGTTGGCTTGCCGCGTCTCCCCTGCTTCGAATCGTCCCAGGCATGTCGCGAGGCGTTGCGGCTGCACTCATGCGCGTGCGCGGGGGCGGCGGAGTTGGTGTGTGTGTGCGCGTGGGGTGGGTGGGGGGTGCATCCCCTCCACCACAAGAGGAAGAGGACGCAGTCACACACACACACTCTCTCTCTCTCACACACGCACACGCACACACACACACACACTGGATCATCGTCAACGCGAGGGTCCTCCGAAGGTGGGCAGCTGAAAGGTGCAGTCGCCTATGGGAACCGGGCACACCGTCTGCTTTCGTGTGGGGGTGTTGAGAGAGAGCGGGCCACTGCAGCTCTGCGCATCCTGGCCACCACGCGGTGCAGCCTCCACGAGCCCACTTAACGACGCCAGAGCGTCTGTGTTCATTTGCGACCTCGGCGACCTCGAGAGCTCGTGCCGCCTCCATTCATGGTGTCGGGAACTGCACCCCGGCAGCGGCGAGGAGCATGGACTGAGGTCCCCGTAGCCGTGACCCCCTCTCCACTCCGAGAAACGTGAGCCGAGGCATAGAACGCCCAGCGGCGAGTGCGCCCCCTCCTCAGAGGTGGAGTTCGCACCCCCAAGAAGATCACTGGTCTCCGTCCGCTGCAAGAAGCCGAAGGAGGGGCTGGGCCACAGCGGACGAAGTAAGCAGCCATACCCACTCAGCGGACTTCCGCCCTCATTGTGGCCGCAAATAGCTAAGCGGTCGTCGTCGGGGCGGGCAACGCCGCGCCACTGCGGCGATGGCAACATTTCTGAGCGAACAGTGAAGCTCATTGGGCCGCATGCCACCGGAGGGGGCTGCGGCAGCGGAGAGGCGAGCCTCGCCGCATCCATCAACCGCTCAGGCCGCAGCCGCAGCTCCGGTGGGACGTGCAACACCGGAAACAAGGAATCTATGGGGCCATCCTGCGTCAGGCTAGAGGACGCGGTGACTGGGGCCAGCGCGGGTGACATCATCGTCAGTGAGATACTTTTTCGCTTGAGTGGCCCGTCAAGGGGATTGGTGATGCTTGGGGGGGCTCGCATGTAAATGCCGCTGCGGCTCACGCTGTTTTCAGTGGGGCCCGAGCAAAGTCTCTCCTCAGACCTGTTACAAATTGCGGATTGTGTGCGAAAGGAACGCTTATGGTGCATGATAGCGCCTCCGCCCGGTGATCCCTCCACTGAGTAGGCTGTGAACCGCATCGCCCCCATCGAGGGGATCGAAACGCGGAACAGCTTGTTCCGCGAGGACTCCAAGCTGCGCTCCACGCAACCCGGAGAGCCGCCAACTTTATCCTCGGTAATGGGGACGGGCCATGCCTTCTCTAAGGGGTAGCGTCCAAAGTCAGCGGCCTTTTCCTGCAGCGGGGACCACGACTTTTGCAGCGCAGCGTCGATCACCACCTCCTCGTGGCTGCCGCTTCTTTTGCGACAGTGGCTCCAGGTCTCGCGTCGACAACTGTGGGCGCAGCTGGGATTCCTAAGGGCTCCAAGCTGCAGAGGAGACGGCGCGAGGGAGATGCTGCCTTCCGTTGCCTCTAGCTCTTCCAGCGTCACGTCCCCGTCCGTCTCACTACTGTCGCCAGTGAGTTCCGCAATCCGGGCACACGAACTCCGCGTCAGAACCTCTTCGCCAGCGTCGTCTTCTTGCAGGAACACGGCGTCTGACAACGGCGGTGGCGAGGAGGCGCTGGCAGTGGCGTGTCCCCGCTTCACAGGTCTGCCTACGCCGACTTCTGCGGCGCCGCGTTGGCGGTCAGAGCAGGGCGTCGCGCGATCCGCGCCGGCGTGCCCCGCGGCGAGTAGCTCTAGGGCCCGGGCAGGGCCAGTTTCGCAGTGTTCCCCCGCCGCTCCAGCGTGGAGCATGAAGGGAGCCCCGGCTTGAGAGGCGCCGGAGGACTGCACGGGAGGCGGCTTTGAGGGGTGCTCCACGCCCGTGAGGCGCTGCAGAGGCACGAGCGGAGGCGGCGGCGCGGCGGCACCGGCTGCCACCGGCGCGCGGGGCGTCAAGAGCACCTCGGCAGGGTCTACGACACCCACCGCGCGCCACCCGACGCTCCGCCCCGCGTCTGCCTCGTGCCGCCGCGGCTCCTGCGGTCGACCCACACCAACAGCAGGAGCCGCGGCGGGGTCCTTCACCTCCGGCGTCACCGCCGCCCTGCCATGCGGCGACGTCACACGGCAACCTTCACGAGGGCGCGGCGCACTTCCCTCCCCGCACGTGCCGGTGCGGCAGCAGCTGCTGCAGCCACCAACACCACCACCACCCTGCTCTGGGCTGGACGCCTCCTTCGGTGAGATCTGTGAATGCGCCTCACGACTGTGGGGCGACTTCCGCCAAGCTAGCGGCGCCGCCGAGCCAGCCGCACGCGGGACAGCGGCCACAGGCGAGGAACTACCAGTGGTCACAGCGACAAGGCTGTTGCTTGGTCTACTCGCGGTCGTTGTTGCAGCAGTCGAGGATGCAGGCAGCGGGGGCCCTATCTGCGCCAGGTTGCGCGTCGGCGCAGCGTCGCAGCTCCGCCGCTGCCTGCGTTGCTGTTTCGCCTCCTCCGCCTGCTCCCGCGCCTCTTTTTCTCTACTCGGCAGGTTCATCATGCTTCTCTACGGACTATATATATATATATATGTATACGTGTGCGTGCGTGCGTGCGTGCGTGTGTGAAGCCTCGTCTACCGCCCTGCACTCCTCCTCCTCCTCCACCTCCGCTCTCTCACTCTCTCTCTCGCTCCAGCGTTCCTACCGGAGGGGAGAAGGGGAGACACGCCGGCGGTGGCGGCGGTGGCGGCGGCGGCGACGCGGCGGCACAGCGAGAGCCACGCGAAGTCTCCTCGCCCCCCACACCCTGAAGGGGCACCCCTCGCCGCAGAGACAAGCTCCCTGCCTGCCTGCCCGCAACGCAAGTGCCTGCTGGCTTGTGCGCCGCGACGGTGCACTTCCTAAAGACTACTACGCAGCGAAGGGAGTGGAGCAGCAGCAGCGGTAACCACAACGAGCACAAGACGTAGAGAAGAGGAATGAAAGCGGCAGGATGGCCAAACCGGCTCCACGCGCAACTTTCCTCTGCCTTTGTCCTCTTCCTCCACCCTACCCCCACCCCTGCACACAGCACCGCGCGTACGTCCCCACACACAGTGCTACGCACGGTTATAAACAAATACACGTGTAAGTCTCCTTCCGGACGCGGGGCGCCAGTCGTCGTGGCAGACGCCGGGCAAAACACCTCCCGCCGCAACCGCTGGCCCCACGGTGGTCAGGGCACGCGACGACATGCCCAGCGAGGCGAGGCGCCCATCCACGCAGGCGACGGCATCGCGTATGACGGCGTGAGTGCAAAACTCATGCAGGATTGCCGCGGTCTCGCACATCCTCGATGGAGTCCGCCTCGCCGCCGTCATCGTGGACCCCCCCCCCTCCTACTCACACTCCCGCCCGCACTCCTCGCCGGCTTCTGCTGCTGCTGCTTCGCCCGCCCCTCATCGCTGGAGTTTGCGGATGTCGCCACGCGGAGCCTCCTGAAAGCGTCGCTCTGCAGCAACCGCTGGTCCAAGATGTTCTCCCATGACAGCTGCATCTTCTGTGGCCGAAGCGCCGCGGGGTGCTGCGGCATTGACAAGTTCCGCATGTCCGGAGGCTTTCAGAGCAAGACGGCAGCTACCGCCCCTCTTGCGTTTGTCAATCTCCAACAGCCGCTGGTGCTCCCCGGCGTACGCAGGGACGCCGGTAGAGTCCGCCTCGGTCATGCGAAGTCTGCTACCGCCCGCGCCGCGTGCTCATAGGCGTCCTTCTCTCGCCCCCTCTCCCCCTTCCTACACAGAGCAGCGTGCGTGTGTGTGTGTGGGAGAGAGAGAAGGGGGGGGGACTGTGATGTTCCCCCTCTCCTTTCAACTCCCAAGCAGGGGGGAGGAGAGGGGAGGGGCGACTGGCAGTGGTGCGACTAGCCGCTTCAGGCAGACACACGCACGTGCATGTATCCCTGCCGACCGACGTGTGCGTGAGGGAAGGGGCGGAAGGGCAACATCGCGGCGCCCAGCAGCAAGAGGCAGGGGCGGGGGAGATCACCTTGACGGTGTGTGCAAGCGTGCATCCACCGCACACCGGCACCGATCAACACAACGGGCGCTCACTCACTCACTCTCTCTCTCTCACACACACGCACACACACACACACACACACACACACACACACACACACACAGACAAAGCAAGGCGAAGCCAAAACGCTCAGCCACCCAAAAAAAGCGGGTGTTAATTGGTGGTCAACGAAAAAAGAAGAAAGTAAACACAAAGAAAAACAACAACAACAAAACGGTATACCGTCCATAGTAAAAAAAACTAGCTGTTTCAAGCAAGTGAAGAAGAAGATGGAATATATATTTATACATATTTCCCTTAAAAAAAAACGCCGCTTGGGGGCTAGTCGAAGGCCTGGTCAAGCTCATCCAGAAGGGCATTGTAGCTGTGCGCCTGCGCTCCTGCGGGCTCCGTGGAGGCTGACTGCTGCTGCGTGCATCGAGTTCCGTCCGGTGCACCAAAGGAAGGCGAGCCCAGAGGCTCGACTCCGTTGGACGGCGCGGTCGATAAGTGTCGCCGTGGCACTCCACTACCGTCGGTAAGGGGATTGCGGTGGCCGCTCAGGGCATGCCCCACAATCCTGACGAGGCCAGTGGCTCCGCGCTGGCACAGCGGCGGGGACGCCGAGAGCTGCTGGAGCTGCTCTAGCGGCTGCAGGGCCCCAAAGGAGGCGACGCGGTGGGGTGTGCCAGGGAAGAACTGACTCCCGCCTCTGGCCGCGTCGGGGCGGCCCACAGGCACAGCTGGGTTACTCGGCTTTCGTGTCAAGCTGGGCTGCGGGGCGGCGGCCCCATGCAGCCTGAGAGGCGCGGCCTCGCCCACCTCGGTGGGGGCCGTGCGCGGTCGCCTAGCTTCCCTCGCGGGCTGCGGCAGCGGCTCCGTCGCAGGCGGGGGAGCAAACGCGGACGCCGCCATTATTCCTGCTGTCGCCGGCGTCGTTGCCGGCCGCGGTGCCACGAGGCGGGCGTACACTGTGGAGGCGCTCTGCTCACTGAACTCCCGCAGCCTGGCGGGTCGCTCGCACCAGAAGCTGTGGCGCAGAAAGAACCGCTCCCACAGCTGCAGCTGCAGCGGGCGCACCACGTCCACGAGGGGCCCGAAGAGGAGTTTGTTGTCGGCCAGGGAAAAGTGCGGGTTAAACAGGCCGGAGTGACACATGGCGTCGTACGACACCGGTATCCGCCGTGGTGCGCCGCCGCCACCGCCAGCAGCAGCGGTGGAGTCCCACCCAACACCCTGCAACGTCGCCCCGCCGCCGCATGACCGGTAGAAGCACCGCAGTGGCACGGCGGGGGACGCGGGGAAACCGCACCCTGGGGGCGCCTCCGCAGCGTCACTGAAGCTCTCGCCATCCTCGGTGGCCTCGCCGGGGGGAGTGTCGCCCGTGCGAATGGTTGTGGCGAACAGCACGGCGAAGAACTGACCGAGTGAGAGCGTCTGCTGCGCCACCCCCCAGCGAAGCACGTCGCCTTCGCAGTTCACCGCAAATGTGCCAAGGACGCCGGCGTGCATGAGGCCCAGAATCAGCAGTAGAAAGGCCTCCGTGAACTCAAAACAGTGCGGGTACAAACGCAGCAGCTGCTGCACGGCGTCGAGGAACTGCAAAAGGATGGGCGAGCTCTGACAGTTTTCCGACGCTGGGTCCTTGTAGCTGTCGTGGGTGCCGACGTGGGCTCCGTCCGTGAGCGTCGTCCCCATGCTCACGTCGCTGTGACTCTGTAGCGTGGAGGAGCGCAGCAGGCAGGGGTGTCCAAAGGACACGAACTCCTTCTCCAGCAACGTGATGAAGCCCTCCACGGTGCGAAAGTAGGGATCGATCAGGAGCTGTGTCAGCGCACACACCTGCGAGGTGCGGTCCCAGCCATCGGAGCAGTTAACAACGACCAGCTGCGCATGCTTGCGGCTGTCCGGTTGCGTGTACGAGGGCGGCGATGGAGGTGGTTGTTGCGCATTCTGCTGCTTCTGCGGCCAAAACCGCCATGCGCCGCCGCCGCAGGCACCGCAACGCCAACTACTACGACCACGAAAGGGGATCAGACTAAATGCACGTGTCCAGACATACACGGTAGAGGAACGCGGGAGCACGCGATCGTTGAGCCCGCCAAAGTTCTTACCGGCACCGCCCCCGCCGTTGGGCGACGCCGCCCCCGGCGCACGCATGACGCTCCGTGGTGCGCCCGCCGCAGTGCCCCCGATGGCGGGCGCGAGGGCCTCGTCCTCGGAAACACCCGTGATGAGGCGGGCGGCGTCCGTGGCGGTGCGGAGCAGTCCGTGGATGTGCTCCATCCACGCGGCGGCCGCCTTTGCGGTGGCCTCCACCGTCGCCGCGGGGCCGCACGAGGTGGCAGACGCCGTCGCGTCGTTGCGTGCCGTGGCCATTTTACCCGCGGCCCGCATCACGGCAATAAATGAGGGGTTGTTGTCCAGCACCGCGGCGAGGAGGGCCTCGTACGCCTCGCGCACGACGTGAATGTTCGAAAGGCAGCAGTAGCGCCCCGTCTCCATGCTGAAGCCGCCCCCGACGACGGTGTTTGCGTACGCGTTGATGCGACTGCGGAGGTCAAACGTGCACACCTGCATGCCGCAGGCCCGCCGGTATGACTTGACAGCGTCGACTTTCGAGGCGGAGGCGCAAATGTTGGCGGCCGCTGGCTGCGCCGCACGCACGATTCCGGCCCCTGTGCTCGAGCAATAGTAGGAGAGCGCCTCCACCCGCATCCGCGCCCGCAGGCTCGCCGACTGAATCAACACGTCATCCTCCAGGCAGCCTGGCACGACAAACCTGGCGGGGTACGAAGGGAAGTGCTCGTAGCGGCTGTTGACGCTTGACAGCCGCCACTGTCGCGGGGGGACGCCCTGACGCACGTACTCCCGCACCGGGGAGTACAGCCACCAGGAGTAGGACAACGTCGTCAGCGCCCCCTGGCAGTCCGCGACGTCCTTCGCCAAGGGGGCGGCGTCCGCCGAGCCGCCGGCCGACGCCGTGGTTCGGTGCTCCCGGCGGGACTCCACGTCGGCAAAGGCGGTGAGGAGGTTCTGCAGCACCTGCTGATAGAACGCCGTGTGCGGAGTGGGCAGGACGTTGCCAGCGACGAGGGTGAGGGCCATCATGCGCCAGTGCCGCTGGGCACTGGCCAAAAAGCGGTTGCCAGACGATGTCTGCAGCCCACTGTTGAGCTCCAGGTACACGTGCTGCAGCTCGCTGATCTCCTGAAAGCCCAACCACACCCGGCGGCAGGAGCGTGTCTGGAGCCGCAGCACAGTCGCCATGCTTGCGTCCGCCGCGTTCTGCGACCGTCGAACGTCCATCAGTGAGACGCGGGGAATCACAAAGGTGTGCTTCATGTACATCGGGGCGTCGTCGAGTGCGTCATCCACGCTCCGGCCTCCGTCATCCCCAACAGCAGCACTACTACTGTTACTGCAGCAGCAGCGGCGGCTGCTACTGCTACTGCTACTGCTACTACGACTGTTTGCGATGAAAACGGGATTGGATGCCGCTCTCTTACTGTCGCGGGCGGCCCAGTCTGACGACGGCGGGTTGTTGGCGTCAAACGCACTGACCAAAACGATGTCGGTGTGCGTGAGAAACAAGTAACACGGATGCTCCGCGCTGCTTAAAAACTCGGCGGCCAACCAAGACGCGGAGGAGCCAGACTGTGCCGTAGGACTCTCATGCAAGCACGGCTGGCGGGGGTGCTGCTGCAGCGGCTTCTGCGGGTCGAGGTCGTAGAAACGCACCACGAGCGTTTTGCCCAGACGCTGACGGAGCAGATCCGCCTTCTCTAACATCGTGCGGCTCGGAAAAAAGTCCCCCTCTGCGATCCGTGAGAGGTGACCCGCCAGGCGCCTGTTCACGGGGGCGTGGCACACTGCCACAAGGCGATGAATGAGGGAGGGAAGGAAGCCCTCCTCCTCCTCGCCACCGGCGCCAGCGACGGGTTCGTCGCAAGCCTCAGGTGAATGGGTTGCGCTCGCAGGCGCCGCGCCAAAGAGGGCCACGCCTCCGCCACACGACGATGCTTCCCTGCAGGCCACAGCAGCGTCACCCGCCTCCGCGGCAACGCCGGCGTCCCCCGCCGAGTGTTTGACGTGCGACGGCCTGAATGGTGTGCGGCTCTGCTGCAGCTGGAAGGCCGCCTCAAGCGCCTCGCTGCAAACCGACATGAAGGGCAGAGTAGGCGCCGTCGCTGCTGACGCCACCGCTCGCCGTGGCATCTGCCCAGGCATTGGAAGGTTCCCCTGCGTCTGCAGAGCTCCCGCCTCCCGCGCCGTCTCCACGCTGGTGCTGCTGCCCCGGCTGCCGCTGCGGCGCTTCGCGAGGCTGTCAGGGCCCAGCGGACGTGGAGGTGTCAGGCGCCCGGCCGCGCCCAAAGTCTCCTCCGGCGGAGGCGGGGCCTCTTCACTCCCCGCCGGAAACGCCTGCGCGGGCGCCAGCGCGAGGGGCAGCCAAGCGGGTGTCGCCTCCTTCGCAGCCGCGGCATTGTGGGTCACCTGCGCTAGTGGACGCGGGGACGCCGCAAGGGCGTCGTGCAGCACCGCCGCCCAGTCCACCACAATCCCAACGATGTCCACCGGCGGTGCCTGCGGCGGCCTGGCGGCGGTGGCCTGCTGCAAGTAACACAGCGCCCGCACCGCCATGTCCACGCCCGCCCGACCGCCCGGCACTGCCCCGCAGCGGCTCAAAAGTGCCACACTCCAGGCGGACGCCTGCTGCAGCAGCGAGGGCAGGAGGACCGCCTCCGCGACAGATAATTCCCCCGCCCCTTTTCCCGCTTCCGTCGCGTCGTGTTCGTCTTCTGTGCTGTCGGTGACTGCCTCGCCAGTGGCGTCCGACACCGTCACGAGTTGCTCCTCTGCCACACACAACGCCGGTCCCTCGACCACCGCCCCCAGCAGCGGGTCCCGCAGCGGCATGAGCTGCAGGCACCGCAGTTGCGGCGACGGGCGACCTCGCTTCTCCCGGCCCGCATGCCTGAGGCACCGCTCCACCAGAGGAGGCAGCGTCATATCTATTGGCCGCTGAATGACAACGTGGAGGCCGCCGCCACAGCGCGTCGTGCGGCGCCCGCAGAGGAACAGAAATGGGCCCAGGCCGACTTCACGCAGCTGCTGCCAGGGCCGCAGCGACGCCGCATCGGCCTCTGCCCCCTCCACCGCGGGCGGCGCCTCGAACCCCAGCAGCAGCAGCAGGAGTTGCGTACACGCGCCTTCCCCCACGCCCGCGTCGCAGTCCCCGCCTGTGCTGCCCTCCCGGGCGCCCGCGGGCGTCGGTGTCCCTCCCCGCATGAATCCAAGCGGCGCGGGCGTGCTGCCTCCTCCCCCCACTCCAGACTCAAAAATAAAAGCAAAAACGAATTTGGAGTGTCTCTTTTCCCTTTCCTTTCCCCGCTCCACCGCAACCACGGCAGTAGGGAGCAAGGGCGAAGCTGTGCGGCAGGGGATCGAGGAGGGTGAGAGCGGGCAAGAAAGCGTGACACGCCTCCTGCAAAGGTGGGAGGGCAGACACACGCACGCGGGACAGAGGGGAGAGAGCGAGAGGCAGACACACGTAAACGGCCACCGAGGCCGAAAACCTCCACCTTCTTCACCACCCAACGACTCCATCACCTTTTTTCCGACGCTTTTTTCCCCCCTCCAATTTTTACACTTCCTCTTCCTGCTTCTGCTTTTTATGTGCACGCCCACGCGTCTAGTTGTTTTTCTTTGCACGCATCGCAGTCTCCGTGCCGGCGTCGTCGCCTCCGGCGCTGGTCGACCCCTCGGGTTTTTCGTCGCGCTGGCCCCCGCCACTGCGCGGCCCCCGCGGTAGTTTCCAGCGCCGCCTCTTGTCCTTGCGCGTCCGCGCGTCCACCTTGCCGATGCGCAGCGTGAAGAGGACGGCGTCCACAAGCAGCATGAGGACGAGCCCAACGGCACCGCACACGATGCACGCGTGAGTGGAGAGGCCACGCATGTGCGCCAGGTAGTACCCGGACGCCCCACCGGAGAGCGCCATGATTTGCATGTCGAACCCAATGGAGGCCTCCCGCAGGAAACTGGCGAACGACTCCGCCTGCTGCTCACGCGGAGCTGCCCCGTCGCGCGTGGGGCCGCTGCGACTGCCCACCCGCGCCATCTCTTGGTAGCCGCGTGCCATCATCAGCTGCTGAATGCCTTCAATGCGCCTATTCTTCTCGCCGCGGTGGGGGTTGTCGCTGGGCGACACAGCAGGACTGATGACAAGGCCAAGAGATGCGGCGGTACGCGGTTGGCCACGCAGCGTCGGCGCGGAGCACAAGTCGACGACCTGCCGCAGCGAGAGGCCGTGAATGCTGCGGCAGACGTGCACCGGGACGAGAACCACCAACTCGTGTCTAAAAACTTCCTCCTCCTCCTCCTCAGTGTCCTCCTCCATGTCCTTCGCCGCCGCGCTGTTGGCGTCACGCCGGCTCTTCGCCTTCGGCCGCACTTTGGTTGGCGTCGGTGGCGGCAACACCTGCCGCAGCTGCATCCGAAAGGCATGCCGCACCAGCACAAGGAGGCGCTTTAGCACCCAAAGCTGCTCCGCCGTCTCACACCGCGCTTCGGCATCGCTGCTGCCGCAGTGGCGTGCTGGCGGCAGCGACGGGGCGGCTTTGAGCCACTGGAGGACGGTCGGCACGGTGAGCCGCCCCACGGTGTTGGACAGCGGCGTCCCCGTCAGCAGAGCCGCCGGCACCCGCCCCTCGCCCTCCCCGGCTTCGCTGCCGTCGCCGGTCCCGTGGCACGCCGGGGCATCGGCGGCGCGCTCCGTCACGGCCTCCTCGGCGAGGCGGCGCCAGAGGCGCACGGCGTGCTGCAGCAGCGAGGGCGGCTGCGTCTCCTGCAGCGCCCGGCAACTGTCGTCAACGAACGCCTGCACAACGGCGGGGTCGCCGCAGTGGTCGAGCAGCAGACACAGCGCCACACCCCTCGCCAGGAGGTACACCATCGCTTCACCCGCAACTAGGAGAGAGCAAGTGATAGAGAGCGCACAACAATTTCACGCCAATGCAGGGAACACTTTAAGGCACGTCCGGCAAGCAAAAACAAAGAAACAAACAAACAAAAAAAGAGGCCGTTTTCCGTTGTGTGTGTGCTTTTTTCATTCTTCCTTCCTTTAGCTGGAAACCAAAGAGGAAGGCCAGTTCTTCGCCGTCACTCCCATTCTATTGGTTTCCCTCGCCACCGCCGCCGCGTCCATTAATTAACTAAAGCGCAGGACTGTCTCCGTCGCGGCCATCTCGTTCTCCCGCAGAAACTCCTTCCACTTGGCATCATAGCCGCGCAGTAAATTGTTGAAGGCGTGCAGCAGCGCCACACGTAGCCGCTCCGCGTTATTCGCCGCGAATTCGCCACCACTCACACCACCGCTGTCGCGGGCACTCTTGCCGGCCCTACTCCCCCCCACCCCGCGCCCCACCGCCGTGCGAATGGGCTGAACGACGAGGACTGGGCTTGGCACGTGGGGCAGCGTCATGTCAGAGGCAACGGCGTCGTCGTCGGCGGCGGTCGTACCATGCGGTGCCCCCTCTTTATCCCCCCGAGTAAAGAAGCCACGGCCCGCATTCAGCAGAGAGTGGTTGCCGCTGCTTCTCTGGCCGCGTGGCTGACTTACGCCGGGGCTGCGCGTGGCGGGCATCGTCTGCAGCTTCGGCACCACGCCACCGAGCGAGCGGCGTATGGTGCGTTGATAGGCGCTGCGCCCGGCCGCCACCTCCGCCTTTGTCCCACGCCGCGCTTCCGCCGCCGCCGCTGCGGCTCGCTGTGCGGATTGTCGCCACTTCGTCCAGAACAGATCCTCTATGGCCTGCCGCAGCCGCACGTCCTCCTCGGCAGAGGGTGTGTACAGCACGACGAGCACACCGGCCAGAAACAGCGTCCGCCGCTCGACCGCCTGCTGCACCAAAAACTGCAGTGTGTGAAGCCCCGCCTCGTACTCCTCCCCCCGCGAGGTGTCAAGCGTGACGACGGCTGTGATGGTTTCCGCCGGCCGTGGCGGGGCGGTGGAAGACACCTTCCTCCCCGCCAGGCAGCGAAGCCGCGGCGCGTCGCGGTAGTCAATACCGTACAGGGCAAGCCGCGTCTGCAGCCTGGCCAAGTGTCGACGGGGGCGACTCCACGCGGCCGCCCCTGCCGTGGCGCCTGTTGCCTGCGACGGGGACTGCCGGCTCCACTCCGCCGCCGGTGTCAGCCGCGGCGCCGTGGACATCCGCACCACGTGGAGCTGCTCCCACAGGCTAAGTAACTCTCCCCCGTTATTCCCGCCCGCGCTTGCCGCATAGTCGACGTCGTCGTTGTCGTCGTCCTCGTACTCCACCGCCGCCTCGCTGTTGTGGTCCACGCGGTACAGCGCCTCCGGCGTGAGTAACGAGGCCAATCCCTCGCGGGGAAGCAGCAGCGCCGCGACACAGCGCCCCAGCGAGGGGGGCCGCATGGAGGCCAGCGTGAGCAGCGCTTCCTCGGCGGCGGCGCTGCGCGAGCAGGCTGAGGCGCATGTGCTCTCTAGCAGTGAGGCACGAGACACTGTGCGGCGCGCAGTGGACGGGGCCGTTTCGCCTGTGTCCGCGTCACCCATGGCACCCCCAAATACCACCACGGTTGAGGTCAGCTGCAGTAGCGGCACTGCCGGGTTCCCGGCTCCACCCAGCTGCGGTTGCGGCACGCAGGGCACCATGGCGGGGGTGAAGCCGCGGCAGAGCCACCCAGCCACCCCACGCGCCTCCGCCTCCGGTTCGCCGCAGAGAACTTCGGAGAGAAACCGACAGGCCACCGCATCGTCGTAGGAGGCAGTAAAAAAACCAAGCAGATACTTCATAAAGGCATGCATCCAGTGTGGCTCACTCGCGCCGCCCGCGACCGCTGGGTGGCCCAACTGGAATGAGGCACGCAAAGATGCTTCCGCTGCCTCTTCATGTTGCTGCTGCGGCGGCCATGCGGCTTGACTGGCGGAGGTGCGCCCAACGGTCTCGCGAGAGGTGTCACGCTGCCGTTGCAGCGATGCCCGGATGGTGTCCCGGTACGACATCGACCGCGGTTTGGCGCCTGCCAACTCTGCGGTCGGCGGCCCAGGCAACTTCGCAGGGCCGTCAGAGGGGGCCACAAATGTTACCTTTCGCACGCCCTGAGGTTCACGTGACGTCCCCCGCCACACACCCTCCACACGGGCCCGCTGGGGCGGTGGCTGCATCTCTGCGGCCTCCTCAGCACGCTGTCGCTGTCGCCGTTGCTCCACCTCCGCCTCTTCCTCCTTCTCAAACGGCAGAAGCACCTCACGACCTTCCACAGATGAAGCGTGAACACTGCTCGCACTGTCCAATTGCCCTGAACGCAGTTGTCGGCCGCGTTTGCTTTCCGCCTCCGCCTCTTCTCCT
>NW_021704132.1:14627-25317 GCF_003719485.1 Trypanosoma conorhini | reverse complement strand
GTTGCTGCTGCGGCGGCCATGCGGCTTGACTGGCGGAGGTGCGCCCAACGGTCTCGCGAGAGGTGTCACGCTGCCGTTGCAGCGATGCCCGGATGGTGTCCCGGTACGACATCGACCGCGGTTTGGCGCCTGCCAACTCTGCGGTCGGCGGCCCAGGCAACTTCGCAGGGCCGTCAGAGGGGGCCACAAATGTTACCTTTCGCACGCCCTGAGGTTCACGTGACGTCCCCCGCCACACACCCTCCACACGGGCCCGCTGGGGCGGTGGCTGCATCTCTGCGGCCTCCTCAGCACGCTGTCGCTGTCGCCGTTGCTCCACCTCCGCCTCTTCCTCCTTCTCAAACGGCAGAAGCACCTCACGACCTTCCACAGATGAAGCGTGAACACTGCTCGCACTGTCCAATTGCCCTGAACGCAGTTGTCGGCCGCGTTTGCTTTCCGCCTCCGCCTCTTCTCCTAAAGGCCAGCTGGAGACGAATGCGGGCGGCTTCGACGATGGCAAGTGGCTACACGATGGAGCAGCCTCCTCGCGTAGTCGCTTCGCCCTTCGCTCACCTGTGCCACCTCCCGTGGCGGGGGCGCGTGCAGGGAAGGCCGGAAATGACGGACAGGGCGCCGTTGGCTTCGCTGCTGCCAACGGGGCCTCCGCCGACGGCGCCTCCCCGCCCAAGCCGACGCCCCCCTGAACAGGCGGCACCGTCTCAACCTCCGCTGCGGCCGCCGTGGCGCTGGTGGGCGTCTCCACCGTGGGGCGCAGGCTGGGTGACATCTTCCCGGGGTACTCGCTCGGCAACGGCGACACGCAAACCGTGCAGGGCGGTGGCGGCAGGCTCAACCACGGCCCTACCGTCGGCGGCGTGTGCGGCAACGGCTCCGCCTTCTGCGTATCCCCTCCCGCTGCCTCGGTGCTTGTATTAACAGAATTATTTCTGCTATCCTCATCGACATCCTCGGCGGTGTTCTGCGGTCTGCTGTCACGATTGTCCGGGAGGGGCGCCGCAGCGGCTCTCCTGGCGTCCTCCCGCGCCCTCACCTGCAGCTCCTTCTGTAGCTTGGCGTACACGGCGTCGTTCTGCAGCGACAGCAGCAGCGCCTTGGCGGCACGCAGCGCCCCGTCGTCCGCGTCGTTCTCTTCCGCTCGCTCCCTCGCCTCGCCTTCGGCACGGTCTGCTGCTCCCGGAGCTTCTTCCTGCTCGTCTCCGGCCACGTCCGCGTGGCTGCCGCGCTCGTCGTCGTCGTCGTCGTGGCCGCCGCTGCTGCTGGGGGCATCTTTGAAGACGGAGCTGTGCGTGGATTGACTTTCCCGGTCCATCGCCTCCACGGCGGCCCTCAGTTGCTCCTGCGAGAGCCGCCGCGGCCCCCGCTTGTCGCGCGGGATAAGACCGCCGTCCGTGACCCCCGCCGCGTCCGCCTCCTCATCGTCGGTGCCGCACCGCTGACCGTGCGAGAAGTGCAGGGCATGCCACGCCAGCATCCGCTCCCGCGCCGCCTGCACGTCGGCAAACCACTCATCCCCCGCGTCCGTCAGCTCCAGCGCGGCGACGTCGTTGTTGTACGGGGGGCAGTAGGGCTCCAGCAGCTGCATGAGATTCACCGGGCACGTCATCGTGCGAAGATCCCCGTGCGCCGCCTCCGCCAGGGGGAGACCGCCGAAGGCGTCGGGAAACACGTCAAACGCCTCTCGCCAGACGGTAAACCCAAAGAAGGAGGGCATCGTGGGCAGGCAGAGGTGCGGCTTCCCGCCGGTGTCCTCCAGGTGGCGGTAAATCGCCTCTTGCGTGGTGTACGGCGAGGAGTCGGCCCGCGCGATGCGCAGCGAGCGGCGGTCCGCGCTGATCTGCCCACTGAGCCCCATCGTCTCGAGCAACTCAAGGCAGTGGTCCACTTCCATCAGGAGAAGGTCGGCGAGCTCCGCAATCGCCATCTCGCCGCGCAGACGTGCCTTTCCGTACACGACGGTGTTTGCTGTCACGAGGTCCACCACGGCTCTAAAGCGGGCGTAGGAGAAGGAGTGAAACGCCATCGCCCGCTGCAGCACGGTGAGTGGCTCGGTGCGGAAGAGGTGGAAAAACCCAAACCACTCGCGCTGGCACCAGCTGTGGATGAGCCGCAGCACCGAACGCACGTGCCGCGTGCGGGCCATTTGCGGCAGGTAAGCCAACTCGCGGTAGACGCTGCCAAAGTCAACGCTGCGGGAGGGCGGCTCGAAGACGTACGTGGTGGCGGCGTCGGCGTCGGCGTCCACCTGCACTTCAATGACTTGACAAAAACCCGCGCGGTTCTCCACCTTTGTCAGCTGCGCAAGGCCGTAAAAGAGGAGAACGACGGAGAACATCTCCGCGTTTCGCAGCCGCTGCTCGGCGCGATAGGAGAGAACCAAGTCGCTAAAGCACTGGGCGATGGACTCGAGAAAGTTCTGCTTCTCCGCCATGTATCTGCGGCAGCCCTGCACGCTGCGGCACAAATTTGCCCCACCCACCGCAAGCGCCGCGACGGTGAACTCCAGCCACTTCAGCCGCCGGATGGACTCCCGCACGGAGGCCGGCAGCACGCCGTCGGCGTAGTCGTGGCTGCTGAACGACTGCGTCCCCACCGGCGGGAGTTGCGGCACCCAATTCGTGCGCACCTGCCGCATGCGATCCCACAGGTACCGCCACACCTCGAAGGGCGCGAGAAACACCGCGGGGGTGTGCGGGTCGCGCAGATAGTGCTGGACAAGGAAGTGCATCGTCTTCTCCAGCGCCACAGGGTTGCGGAGGTGGCTCGGCTCCACCACAACCCCAGCCGCCGAGCGACCGTACGCCTCCACCGTCGTCGGCAGCAGTGGGCGACGACTTTTGTAGTGCAACTCAAAGGACGGTGGGGCGGGCCGCTGCGAGGTCTCGCTGCTGCCGCACAGCGCGGCGAGGCAGCCGCGGCGCGGCGGCTCATCGGCTCGGAACTCGCAGAAGGCGGCGAAGGGCGGGGCGGAGAGGGCCTCCCGCACGCCGAGCTCGTCCTGCAGCATCCACCCCCCTCGGCTGGGATCTCTTCCTCCTCCTCCTCTTCCTACTTTCCACTGCTGCCTCTTTGTGCTTCTTTTTTTTCCCCCTCCCCGTCTTTCCTTCCTTGCTTGCTGCTCCCTCACTGCACGGCTCCCAGACGGAAAGCATGGCGAGCGTGAGAGGGGGTTTACCAGAGAGAGAGAGAGAGAGATGCCCAGGAATCTGGTGGCGCGGCAACTTCAAGCAGGGCGAAGCAGCGGAGTGGTGGGTGCGGCGGCCAAAAAAAAAATGAGAAATGAGAAACATCCGCCCCGGCGGCGCTTGAAACTGACCGCGGCGTCACTCTGTGCGCTTCTGCCGCCCTGCATCTTTTTGACTCCCACAGGGCGCCTCTGCAGACACCCACACACACATAGAGGGACAGAGAGAGAAAAAGAGAGAGCGTGTGTGTGTGCGGGGTGCCTCTTCCACATGACTAGAGCGCGCCGCCACCGTACACGCACTCAACGCACTCCATCAAGAGCTCTACGAGAGGCCGTGCGTCCCCCTCCGTGGGTTCCTCGTCGTCGTCGTCGTCGTCGTCGTCGCCGCCGCCGCTGCCGCCATCGCTGGAGGCGGCAAAGCTGACGTTCAAACCCTTCTTGCCACCCGCGTGCCGTCGGAGCACCGGAAGGGCTGCCGCTGCTGCCTCTGCCGGCCTGCTGAGGAGTTGGGCCTGCAAGTAGTCGAATAGAAAGCACCGAATGCGGCGTCGCATGGCGGCGGTCAGCGCGGCGGCTTTTCCGCCAAGCCTCACACGGCCGCAAGTTGCGCGCGAGGCGGGGTGCAGCAGCGCCGCCCATCCGCCCTCCACCCCGAGACAGTTACGCGCGATGTCGTCGCACGCGGCCCGCAGCACGCTTTCCTTCTCGTCTTGAGGCAGTTGGACTGGCGCCCCCGGCGGGATTGCGCGGTGACGCGCCGCCCACGCCGCATGCCGCTCAAGTGCCCGAATAAACCACATCAACTCCGACACCACCCGCGCAATCCCGGATCGGCGGCAGGACTCGCGGGCGGCCAACGCTGACGCCGCCTCACGGCAGGCGGCAACTGTGCGGCGCCGGTGCGCCTCCTCAAGGTGTTTGACGGCGTCGCGGTGCTGTCGTTCGAGCGCACCCATCTGCTGCTGCGCCATCTCCTGCAGGGCGCGCATCTGCTGCTGCTGCGCCTTGCGGTCCTCCAAGAGCGCGCGGTAGCCGTTCTGCCGCGACCCCAGCTGCTGCTCCAGGCTGGCGTTGCGGGACTCCAGGGCCCACAGCTTGGCCCGCCAAGCCTCCAGCTGGAGCCCGCCCAGCAGCTGCGGCGATGCCGGGGGCACCGTCGCGGACGACGAGGTTTTTGTGGAGACCGTCGTGTCGACATCCACCGCTGCAACCCCCAGCGGAGCCGCACCGACGCCAGCCGCGGGGACCGCGTCGCGCACGCACGGCGGCGGCGGCGGCGGCGACTGCCGCACACGCTGCGGCTGTGGAGGGTGGCGGCCCTGCCGCGCGCGGAGCAGCGAGTCGGCCGCCGCGGCGAGCTGCCGTCGCTGCTCACGCTCCTCGAGCCTCTGGACTTTGGCCCGCAGCCCCCGCCACGCCCCCTCGCGCTGCTTCAGTCGTCCTTGCACCGCCTCCAACTGCGCGACGGCGTGCTGCTCGCGCGCGGCACACGCGTTCTGGGCCTCCTGAGACTCGGCAAGCAGCGCCGCGAGTGAGAGGCGCTGCTGCCGCAGCTCCTGCAGCTCCCCTGAGGCCGCCTCCAGCTGCTGCTGCACGCCTGCAAGAGACGACTGCAGCGTGCGGCACTCTCGCATGGCCCCCGCGCTCGCCTCCTCTAGCCGCTCCGCCCGTCGTCGCTGGTGCTCCGCTGCCTGCTGCAACTGCTGCAGCTTCGCCTGATGAAACCCACGCATTTCTTCCGCGAGCTGCTGCTGCTCCAACAGCTCCTGTCGGCTGCCGGAGGTGAGGCGCTGCAGCTGCGTGCGGAGGGCGTCGCGTTCGGCGGCTGCGCGTGTCTCGCGCTCCTCCGCCTCGCGCCGCCGCTGCTCGCACCGCAGGAAGGCCTCCTCCAGCTGCTGGGTGCTGTGCACGCACTCCTGCACCTCCTCCCGAAACGAGGCCTGCCGCTTATCCTCCTCCGCCAGCAAGTACGACTGGGCGTCGCGCGTGGAGCGCAGCTGCGCCACCTCTCGCGACTTCGCATCCAACTCCGCCTGGAGCTGCTGATGCGCCGCCGCCGCCGCCGCCTGCCCCTCCGCGTGCTGCTTCTGGGAACGCTGCAGCTGCTGCTCCGCCGATTCCGCCCGCAGCGTGAGCGCCGCCGTCTCGTCCACCAGCCGCTGCATATCTATTCGCAGCGTCCGCACCTCTTCCGTGGATTGCAAATGAGCTGCCTCCGCGCGACGACAATTCGCCTTCGCCGCGGCGGCCTCGCGCCGGGACGCCTGCGCCTCCGCACGCGCCCGCTGGTGCTCAGACCCTTCGCGGCGCAGCGCGTCCTGCAGCGTCCGCACAACGCGATCGCGTTCCAGCTGACATTGCGCCATCGCCTCATTTGTCTTTGTGAGCTGCTCCTGCGTGCGACTCAGCGTCGCCTTCGTCGCGTGCAACTCCTCCACAAGTGTGGAGAACTCCTGCATTTCACGCTGAATGGCATCAAGGTCCTGCGCGTGCCTTGTCTCACGCGCCGTCGCCTCTCGCTGCGCCTGCGCCAGTTGCGCCGTGAGTTGATCAATGTGCTCCATGAAGAGCTTCGCATCCTGCTGCCGCTCCGCCCTCTCGCCCTGCAGCTGCGCGTCCACGCGCTGAAGCAGCATCGACGAATCCGACGACTCCCGCGTGTCCCGCTCGGCCCCCGCTTCCGTCGCAGTGGGAATGGTTGTGGCGCCGCCCAGGAAGCTGCGCAACTGCTGCGTCAGCAGCCGCTTTTCCTCCCGCAGCTCGTCTAACTCCCGGCGCTGCTGCCTCGCCTCCGCCGCGTGGCGCCGCAGCTGGCGGGCCTGTTCCTCCAGCATCCTGTCCTTCTCCTGCAGGGCCGCAAGCACACGCTCCGCCATGTCATCCTCGTCCTCCCCCTCGCTTGCATCCACCCCGTCGTGGCTGTCGTCGGCGGCGCGTCCGCCCCCCGCGTCCTCCCCCTCCGCTTCTATCGTCGAGAGGCTGGGGCTGCTGCGCCTGGCGGTGCGGCCGCGGGCGAGCGGAGGGAGTGGCAGCGACGACGATGGCGGCTGGTGCCGCGCCTCTTCTTCTCCGCCTGTCAGCTGCCAGCCGCCGCCGCCGCGACGGTTCCCCAGCGACTCGTTAAGCGCCGCCTCCACTACAACGATCGAGGGGTCGGCGGAGGAGTCGCCGCTGCCGCCGCTCATGTGGGAGCCGCCGCCGCCGCTCTTCTGCGTCTATGCCTGGCGCCCTATAACCGCTGCTAACTGTAGGAGAAAGCGGCGGCGGCGGCGGCGGAGGAGAGGGAGGGTGATGCAAAAAGGCAACAGCAACAACAGCAGTAGCAACAACAACAGCGGCATCACGCCCTCTCTCAAGTTATTGTCTGTTTTGTTTGTTTTCCCGTGGCCGCCGCTTACCTGCCGCGGCGGCGCAGCCACAGGGGCGGCAGACCCCCTCTCCGCTCGGCAACCTCGCCCCGCCTCACGGGGTCTTCTCCGCGCAAGAAGTACCGTCCATCCCCCGCCTCGCACACTCACGCTCTCCGCGCCGCTGCGGTGCGGCCTCGTTGAGGAGTTTAAACACGTGCCGGTAGGACGCCAGCAGCCTGCCCTTCGCCACGGTGCGACGCGACGGCGCCAAATGTGTTCGCACGTACGCCAGCAGCCGCGCCCGCGACGGCAGGAGCGACAGTAGGACTGTTTCGTCGTCGAAGCCCAAGCGCAGCAGCGATGCGACGTCGTCGTCGTCGTCGTCGTGGTTTCTCCCCTTTCTGCTACTGCTGCCGCCACGCCACCGACGAGGGCGGCGTGTGAGGTGACGCATGACATCGTCGGGGGGCCGGTACACAAAGTGGCGGCATGTGGGCGAGCCGCAGCGGCACAGCATGAAAAACTTCTGCAGCGGGTCCTCGCCGGAGAAGAGGGGGGCAACGCGGTGGGCGTAACTCAGCGTCAACTCACTCCCAGCCGGCACGTCGCGGGTGGTGAAAAAACTATTAGGGTCCTCAAAGTGCGAGAAGCCTCGGATACGGTCGAGCAGCTCGGCGTTGGCGGAGGCCGCCGCCGCGGGCCAGAACTCACGGGAGAGGCCGCTGCACACGTTCGGATCGCAGCTGTGGTTGATAAGATGGTGCGGCAGCGGCTGTGTGACGAGCTCCAGCAGCGTGCCAGAGGGGTGTGTGTAGTGCCAGGTATCGGGGAGCCGCACATGCGTGTCTGCCAGAAGGGGAACGAAGTTTGCGGCGTCCATGTAGCTACGCCGTGGCTCTGTAATGATGCGGGTGCCACGCGGGAGGTCGCGCGTCGTCATGAGCCCACGACTATGAATGGGACTGAGTCCCACGTAAAGGCATTCCAGCGCAGTGCCGTGCAGAATGCCGCGGAACAGTGGGACGTCCACGCCGCCGGACGCGGCACTCTGGAGGCCCCCTCCTGCCGCCGCTGCCGTTGCCGCCTGCTCGTACGCCCCCATCTCAATGAGGTGCTGCACCGCCGCAGACGACGCGGTGGACGACGCCAGCCCCGGCCACGTTGACGAGGACACGGGCGAGGGCAGCGGAGGTGCGAGGCTCTGTCGTGTGTAGAAGGACACCCTCCCGATGCCGTACCCCACGTATGCCATGGCAGTGAGTCCGTAGTAGACCAACCGACCCACGACGGGTGTCGCCAGGGCGTTCAGCACAACCGCGGACCTTCGCAGCTCCATGCGATCGCCGCGCGTGAGCGACGCCGGCGTGGCATGCGTGGACGTTACAGCTGCGGCGCCGGCGCGGAGCGGGGGGGGAGCCCCCTCCGGTGCCTCACCCCGGGCGGGGAGGCTGCAGGCGACTGGGAACAGCACCTGCTCGCGATCCGCGTAGTTTGTCCGTTTGGTGCGGCGGAACGCACGCTGCGGCGTCTGCGTCTGCGGCTGCGGCTGCACGGGCGACGTGGAAGAGCTGCAACGTCGCTGGCGGCAAAGTGCCAGGGCGGGGGCCAGCCTCGACGCGGGCGCTGCTGCCGGGCGTCCCAGACGCATCGCCACGGGTCTTTGGCTGCGGCGCCGACGCCACACACGGGGAAGCGCTAGGCGGTGGCGTCTCCGCGCGCCCACGCCGCTTACTGGAAGAACTACTGCCGCGATAGCAGCTGGAGGGGGGCGGCACGCAAGGCATGTGACCAAAAAAAAAAAAAACAACAACAACAAAGGGGACGCGGAGGCGGCGTGGGAGGCAGCGAAGACAAATTGCAGAGGGGCGAGGCCGGGTGCAAGCCGAGGCGCAGACGACCTCCACGCAAGTCTTTTTATCCTTTTGTCGTCTTACCTTCACGTTATCCGTCGCTCTCGCTCTGCGCACAGGTGCAGCGGCTGTGTCCTGTTAAAATAGCGGCTGCTGCATCTTCGGCCGCGGGCCGCTCGCCACACCCGGCCCCTCCGCGTTCGTTGACGGCAGACCATCGCCAGACGCCTCTCGCATGTGCCGCCGCCGGCGACGCAGCAGTGCGGCAAACTCCGGCGACGGCAGATAACTCGGCAAGACGGCTGGAAGGAGAAAAAGTTTCTCCGTCGTCGTTCCCTCCGCCGCCGCCGCCGCACTCGCGCTGAAGGAGACCGTGCGGGCCACAGCCGCGCCGCCGGGCCGCACCGCGGGCGTGGCGGACTGCCTGCTGGCCGTCCGCAGCAGGGAGCCCGGCGGGGTGAGGAACTGGCAGCCAACGTCGCGCAGCAGCGACTCCAGTGGTTGGTTGTGCCGCCGCGCCACAAACCGCGCGAGCAACTCCGCCCCGCCGTGCCCCGCCGCCGCCGCTGCTGCCGCAGTTTGTTTCGGTGTCAACTGCCGGCCAGAACGCGTCGCGGCGCTCCACAGCAACTCATGGTGGTCTTGCTGTGCGGCGGACCATGCGTTGAGTTTCGCCACCACGCGCTGCACGTAGTCGGCGAAGCTGATGACGCTGCGCCGCGAGTTTTGGTACTCGTGCAGCACGAGCAGCAGCGTCCCCTCCACCACCTCCGCGGCGGACGGCACGCCACCGCACGACGGGGGCGGCGCCCGCTGCCGCTCCGCCGCGGCCTGCTTCTCCGCGGCCTCACCGCCGCTCCCACAGTACGTGCACTGCGGGCAAACGTCGGAGACGACGCACCAATGCGCCCCGCCCGCCTCCGCGGTGGGCGCAGCGCCGTTGCCGGAAGCGTCGCCCTCCCCCCCGTCGGCGGTGACGGGCACGCCACGCCATGGCTTCCCTGCAAACACGTCAAGCACGCCCCGCAGCTGCGTGCGGGTTAGCGGCACAGGCAGCCGCCACACACCCCAGTCGTGCAGCATGACTGCGTAGGCCCGGGAGTGGTCCTTGTTCATCAGCAGCGCCACGTCAAAGCCGGAGGAGGCGGCGGCGAGGTATCCAGCCAGCACAAACAAAGACGCGGGGAGGGAGTTGGCTGTGCGTGGGCCCGCCACGGCGCTTGGGGGCACGGAGGCCTCCGCTGCCGTGTCCATCACCCACACGTGCAGCGCCTGCAAATTCGATGCAGAGCCGGGCGGTGACACATCCGACGCGGCTGCGGCCGCCGTTGCGTGCGCGACGAGGGAGCCCGCAATGGCGATGGGCATCGTGGCAGCGGCCGCCTCACCGCGTGGGTGCAGTTGCAGGGCGTTCATGAACGACGTCGGCGACACGCTGCAGTGCCGCAGCTCCATGCCCATCCCGCCGCCCGCACCCGCGGTCTGCCGCAGCAGCAGATCCGCCAGCGTGCCGTCGCTGAACGCCTCCACCCAGTCCCGCCGCATTCCGTGGCGCACGGCAAAGGCAAGCCGGCTGAGATGCGTTACTGAGCGACAGTGCGCAAGAAATGCCTCGCGCTGCACCCAGGCGCTGTGACAGACCCAGCAGTAGTGACACGCCTCCCCTGGCAGAGGCGCGGGCGTCGGGCAGGAGGCTCGTGCCTGCGCCGAGCGGCACCGGGTGTAGGCCACGCGAACCGTCGGCAGCGTCACCTTCCAGTACACGGCACGGGTGTACACGACGCGTTGCACACTCAATGTCACATTATCCTCCGCATCTGCTGCTTCGCCGCGCCACGCCTCCGTTTTCGTGCAGCTCAAGGCGTTTGGCAGCCCCCCCGCCGCCGATGGAGGGGGCGACCTATCCATGTGAAGTTTCGCGGCTGCCACAGGCGCGGCCTCGGAGAGCGTCGGAAATAGCTCCTCGTATCCCGCCTCCCGCACTTCGCTCAGCAGCAAAGAACAGCTCTGACCGTAGCTGTCGTGCCACATCACCTGCACGTTTGGCGGCGCCTCACCCGGCGCCGGCGCCGAGGCGAAGCGAATCCCACGATGATGGGCGCTGGGAGTGGCCCCGGAGACTGCCACCGTGGGCGCGGAGCAGCCTGCCGCGTCAGCAGCGCCATCCCTGCTGCTGCTGCTGCTGCTGCTGCCGCTGCCGCTCTCACTGCCACTCGCATCGCTGTGCTCACTTGGCGCCGTCGCTGGTGGAAGCAGCACCGTGAGACGCGTGAGGAGGCTTGTATGGACACAAGCAGGCTGAT
>NW_021704132.1:9704-14602 GCF_003719485.1 Trypanosoma conorhini | reverse complement strand
TCCCGCACTTCGCTCAGCAGCAAAGAACAGCTCTGACCGTAGCTGTCGTGCCACATCACCTGCACGTTTGGCGGCGCCTCACCCGGCGCCGGCGCCGAGGCGAAGCGAATCCCACGATGATGGGCGCTGGGAGTGGCCCCGGAGACTGCCACCGTGGGCGCGGAGCAGCCTGCCGCGTCAGCAGCGCCATCCCTGCTGCTGCTGCTGCTGCTGCTGCCGCTGCCGCTCTCACTGCCACTCGCATCGCTGTGCTCACTTGGCGCCGTCGCTGGTGGAAGCAGCACCGTGAGACGCGTGAGGAGGCTTTGTATGGACACAAGCAGGCTGATGCCAATGTGCGCCAGCGCCACCGCAGGGGCAGTCGACTTCGCAGCGGTGGTTTCGAATGGCAGGACTTGCGGCGCCAGAAGCCGTGGTTGTGTCTCCAGCGCGCCCTCTGCGCGTGCCTGCCCCTCCTCCTCTCCCTCCTCCGCTGCCGCTGCCTGCGGCCCAAAGCACGCGACCGCGGAGCGTCCGCTGGCGAAGAGGTCGAGCTGACGCAGGCGCGTGCCCGCGAGGTACGGTGCCAGCACACGGCGCAGCTCCTCCGGCGTCAGTCGGTCGTGCAGCGCCGCCCGAGCGAGGCCCACCGGCTGCGGCTGTGGCGTGTACAGCTCAACGGCGAAGGAGCAGGTGTTCTCCACCTCCTCCTGCAGGGCGCCGAGGTTGCGCACGAGGCGGCGCTGATGCACGCGGTGCGACCCATCCTCGCCACGCATCGTATTGCGGGCAAAGGCGGCAACAAACGCCGCACTCAGACGGTGCTGGACGGCGCCAAGAGTCATGGTGGGCCCCCCGTGGCGGTTTCCATCGTGTCGCCGCCTTCGTCCGCCGCGCTGCGCCGACGGCTGCAGCAGTCGGACAAGCTGCTCGTCTTGGGGGTACCAGTGCGTCATCGTGCACGCCCGCGGCGACAGGCGGTGGACGGCGTGCTCCGCGGCGCAGCGGTGCAGTCGCTGCAGGGAGCCCGCCAACAGTGCCCGGTACGGCCGCGGAAAGGCGGAGGTGATGAGCTGCGCCACCGCCTGCGTGCTGGGCCGGCGCACGGCGGTGTCGTACTCGCCGTGCAGCTCCTCCGCCTCCTCGACGACTGCGTCGCCGTCTGTGGCGACGAGGCGGTGGAGGCGGGAGGCGCACTGCGCGAGGCAGTCGTCAACGAGGCGGATGGCGCTGCGGTTCACGCGGTACTTGCCGTGAAACGCCAAGACGTCGCCGCCGTCGCGGCAGGCGTACCACTCACGCAGCAGCGCGCGCAGCATCAGCGGCTCGCTGAGGTGGCAGCCGTTTTGCCCCTCCGTGGAGGCCACTGCGGCCGCCACCCCCGCCAGCTCCCGCTGCGTCAGCAGAGACTGCAGGTACTGCTGCGCCGGTGCCGCCGCCTGCGGGTCGCCGCCCTGCGCCGTCATGCGTGGAAGCATAAGCAGCGACGGCACCGTCATCGCGCAGGCGATGAGAAGCGCCTCCTCCACACACGCAAACTGCAGGGCGTAGTAAACCAGCAACGCCTGCTCGTGCGGGAGCGGGAGGTACGCCACAAACTCCCCTTTCGCGGTCAGACGGGCGCCGTCGTAGCGGCGCAGCGCCTGCTCGTGCAGTTCGTCTGCGTCCTGCGCTGCGCGCCCTGGCTCGCGCTGCTGCGCCTCAGCGGCATCCTTCTCGCCGCCACCGCCATGCACCGCGCCATCAGCCTCGCCCGCGGCCAACTGCAGGAGTCCCAGTTCCACGAGCTGTTCCACGCCGCGGGCTATCGCGTCCGGAGACGGCGGGCTCGGCAAATTCCGCACCAGAGCGCTCGGGTGCGCGGGAAACAGATACTTCACGCGGAGCAGCACCGCCGCGGCGTTTGTCGTCAGGCTCTCCGGCAGCGTCTGGGCGGGTGCCACAAACCCAGACGGTGCGCCGCGCCTCAAGGACGAAAGCGCCGCCGCCGCCGCAGCGAGGGCTGGCACGGGCGTGTCGTCTGGCGCATGCCCTTCACCCTGCAGCGCGCCGCTCGCATGCTCTACCGACTGCCGGAATAGGCGGCGCGGCGCCAAGTGAATGACAATCCCGTCACACGTTCGACCCGTGCGGCCGCCGCGTTGCCGCAGACTACTGGCGCTCGCCACCGCCGTGCTGCGCAGCATGACGCCTGTGAGGGGGTCGGTGAAGAAGCGCCGCTCCAGGCAGGCATCCACGACGCAGCGGACGTTGGGAATCGTCACGGAGCTCTCCGCGACTGTCGTGGCGAGGATGATGCGGAGCGGAAAGGGACCGGCAGAGTCGTGCAGCTGCTGCTGCGGGCTTCCGACGGCCGAGGCGTGTAGCAGCGCGACGGAAAAGCACCAATGCTCGTACCGGAGAAATGTGACGTCCCCGCGGCTGCTGCTCGCACCGCCGTGTGCGGGGGAAGTCGTGTGCCGCGACGAGGGCGCGGGTGCCTCCGCCGCCGCCCGACAGAGCGCCTCCAGCGACTGCAGCACCAACGACATTTCCGCGAAGCCTGGGAGAAACACCAGAATACTCGCCGGCGGCTCCTCCTGCGCACGGTGCGATGACGGCGGCTGCGACATGGCAAGACTTTGGAGGATAAACAGCAGGAACTGCGCCAACGCGCGGGCCTGTGGGGAGTAAATATCAGGAGCAAAACGGGTGTAGGAGAAGAAGTGCCCCAGTGACTCCATCACACGCCGCGCAGGCGCCTCCAGCAGCGGATGCGCCGACGACGCGGCGGCGCCAGCGGCGGCGGTCGGCGGATTCCTCGTGCCTCCGCGGTGAAGCAGCTGGGAGGCCTCCAGGGCGCCGGGAAGATCGTCGATAAAATACTCCTCCACTCGATACGGTTGAGTGGAGACTCCGGCGGTGACGGCGGCGTCGCGGCCCTCCCGTTGCGGCGACCGCGCTGCCTCGTCAAGCAGAAGCAGATGCGGGGTAAACGCCGCCGCTGTAGTTGCCGGGAGCCGCGACGTGAAGAGCGCCGCCATCTGCTCCACGGGCAGCGTCGCTGACATCAGCACCAGCTGCCGGAGCTGCGCCTGCCCCGCCCCCTGCGCCTGCAGCTGCTGCTTTGCCCAGGCGAGGAGGAGGTCGGTCTCCATGTCGCGGCAGTGGGCCTCATCAATGACGAGGGTGGTGGGGGAGAGCGCCGCCCCGCCCTTGTGGTGCAGCGCGTTCACAATGTAGCCCGGCGTCGCGTAGACGATCTCCGTGGCCGCGGAGAAGCACGCATCACCGCCAACAGCGTAGCCAACACGACCCCCAACGTGCGCCGCAGCACTCGACGGCGAGGGGGCCACTGCCGCCGCCGCTGCCGGTGGGGCGGATGAAGCCACGAGAGCGGCCGTAAACTTCGCCAACTCCACACAGGCGAGACGCGTGGGCTGCGAGACGACAATGCATAGACGGCTACTCGCCCCAAACTCCGCCACAAACGCACGAGAGCCGCCGGCAACGGCGAAGGGCACGGGTGGTGGAAGCGGCGTGGGTGCATGGCCCACGCAAGCACCTGCGTGGGGCGCCGCCGCACATGTCGCGTCAATGCGCTGCAGCAGTCGCGCCCAATGGCACTCCAGCAGGAATAGTGGCACCAGGCTGCTTTTCCCCGAACCTGTCGGTGCGCTGCAGACGAATACATCCGTCACACTCGCAGCGCTCGGCAACGGAGTAGCCGAGGATGACGCGAATCGCGCGCTCCACGCGGATTGCTCTCGCCACACGGGCAGTCGTTGTAAGAGTGGCTGCTGGGTGAGCATCTGCTGCCAATTGAGCCGCTTACGCAGCACGTTACGTCGAAGTTTTCCTAACAGCGTGGACGAGACAACTGCCACTGAAGCAGCAGCCGCCGTCGTCGTCGTCGTCGATGGCGCCGGCTGCGATGGGGCCGCAGCCGTCTTTTCAACGCGAACCTCCTCCGACTCGGCATCCGGACGGGTCTGTGTCCGCTGCTTCCTTGCGGGTTGCGTGGCAGCGGCGGTGAAGTACTCGGCCAATACGGCGCCCCCACATGCGCCCCGTGCCGGCGCTCGCCTCGTCGCCCTCCTCGTCGCCGCCGCACTGGTCGGCCGCTTGCGCTCCGCGATCATGCGCAGCAAGTCGGTCATATTGCCGCTGCTGCTGCGGCGCGTGGCACTAGATGACGGGACGGGGGCTGCATCTGCCGCCTCCCGCTGCTTCTCCCCGTGCGTCACGGCGTCGCCCACGTCACTGCCGGGGCCACACGCGCCCCTCCCACGCATCACTGCACGACTGTCCTTCTCGGTGCGGCTGCTGCCGCCGTCGTGGTGGTGGCGGCAGCAGCAGCCGCAGGCGCGTGGGATGTGCGCCCCGGCGCCACCGCCACGACGGAAGTGTAGCGACGCCCACGCGTGCGGCGGCAAACGGCGGAGGACGCCCGCCCCACAGGCCCACCGCCGCATCGGACGTCAGCGCAGACGCACGCACCGGGCAAGCCGTAGACGACCCCCCTTTTTTTTATATATATATTTTTCGTTTTCTCTCGCTTCTGCGGAAGCGGGCGCCCCTCACGGTGGTGCGGCGTGGCTGGCGTGCTACTCGTCAGCGGCGACGCCGGCGTTGTCGCTCCCCGCACCCGCACGCGCTTCCTCCTCCTTTTTTTCTTTTTTCAAATTTTATTGTTTTAATTTTCACGCAGCGCCCCGCAGAAAAAAAAGAAGGAAAAAAAAAGGTGGGAGGAGCCACAGCGGAGCCAAAAGAGGGGGGTGGGCAGCAGGAGAGAGGCACAGGCAGAGGCACAGGCAGAGGCACAGGCAGAGGCACAGGCAGCGGCACAGGCAGCGGCACAGGCAGCGGCACAGGCAGCGGCACAGGCAGCGGCACAGGCAGAGGCAGACACTCATCCACGCGTGCGGAGGGAGATGGGC
>NW_021704132.1:3817-9679 GCF_003719485.1 Trypanosoma conorhini | reverse complement strand
GTGGGGGAAAACAAAGAAACAAACACATGACACCGAAGCATCGATCAGATGCGGAGAGGGAAATATTTTTTTCTTCTTCTTATTTTTGTGTGTGCGTGTGTGTGTTTATGCGCGCATGCGTGGGCAATAAAAAGGTGGGTGGGTGGGGGGGGGGGGGGCTATTTGGTTGCACGCACCCTCCAGCAGTAACACTACAAGAGTGAGATGCTTGCGTGCAGGTGTGCGTAGATATACTCAACGTACACTATGAACACATCCGCCCGGCTTCCTGTGGCACATGCACTGAGCCGCCGCCCCTCCAAAAAAAAACAACAACAAAAAAAAAGAGATAGACATGTGCATATACGCCTGCACGTGTTGATGCGTGGGTGTGTCTGGCAGTCTGTGCATACGCATACATACAGAATATGTAGCAAAGAGAAAACTACACAAAACGAACGAACGAACGAAGAAAGACAAGAAAGCAAATATCCCATGAGTTTAACAGAAAACGAAAACAACACACACACATACACAATGAGAGGGAAGTGGCAGCGTTGGGGTGGTAGACTGCGGTCTCACTGTGAGTCACCCACCCCCGCGCCCGCCTACTGTGCGACGGCTGGGTCCACCTCAAAGACCTTCATGAGTGAAAACTCCCGTTGCAGATCGATAGGCTTCGACGCACTCAGCTGCGGCACCTGCGTAAACCGCTTTTTCTTCAGCATGTCGCGGGTGGCGATGAGCATGTCCTGGTACGAGAGGTTGCTCGTTTTGAGTATTGTGTAGGTCAGACACTGCGTGGCGGCCCCACCAGCGCCTGTCGCGCCCGTCCCAAACGCGGCGGCGTTGGCCACGTCCGCGGAGGTCTGCTCGTCGGCGCAGCCGGAGATCATTAGCACGTCCCCGTCACAGTTGTTTCCGCGGCGGATGCGCTGCATGTGCCCGGTGACGCCGCTGCGCACGCTTCTGCCGCCCACAAACGTGTACGGCAGGTCAAGCATGGAGCCAGAGTGGCAGCAGTCGAAGACTACGGTGAGTCGCACCCCATGCGGCAGGCTTCGGAGCAGAATTTTAAAAATGTCATCGTCAAGGATGCAGCCGTTGCGTTCGAAGTCGACGGGGGCAATGCACTGGTCAAACGCCTCCTCCGAGTCGCTCAGCGCACGCGTCTGGGTGCCGTGGCCCGAGAAGTGCATGAAGAGCACGTCGCCCGCCTTTGCGTCCTTCACCAGCCAGGCCATGTAGCGCACGATGTTGTCGCGCGTGGGGAGGCCGTTGGCGCCAGGGAATCCCTCCTCATCCACGAGGATGCTCGCCTCGTCAATGGGGAACCGCTTCTTCTGCAGCGTGGCGAGGATTTGTTTCACGTCGTTGCAGCAGCCGGAGAGCTCGGCGCGGGTGCCGTAGTAGTTGATGCCGATGAAGAGGGCACGAAATTTGCCGCTCTTCTGGGCGGGCGCCTCCCACGGCTTGAAGCCCTCCGTCTCCGCCGCCTGCTGGAAGGCCTCCGCGACGTCGACCCGCGGCGGGCGATTGACGGTGCCAAGGTACTGCACTATGTAGGGACCGGTAAGCTTAACGAGCTTCAGTCCCAGGTCCATGTAGTTTATCTTCCCCTTCGCCCCACTGACCTCCCTCACCAGGCTGAAGACATTCTTCAGGCAGTTGAAATCAAACCCCATTGCCCTTTTGTTTGTTTGTTTGTTTTTACCTTCACTGTCTCTTTGCTCGGTTTCCTTCGCGGAGAGGTGTCACGGCAGTAGTTCCACGTATGGGGTAGCGCCTTCCTACGCCCGCTCTTTATTCTTTTCGTGTTTTTCTTTCTTGTTTTGTCTACGCCCCCCTTTTTGCTTCAGTGGGGTTCGCCCGGTTCCTTCGTGCAAGCAGACGCCGGTGTGTGGTCCTTAGCTGCGGGCAGGGGCGACGCACGCACGCACGCACGCAGAAAGAGAGGGGGATAGAGAGAGAAGGGGAGCCGAAGATGCACGGCAGCGGCGCGAGGGGAGGCGACGGCACATACACACACAGACGCGAGGGAGCGCGTGAGAGGAGGCGGAATGAAACTTGCATCATTCTCTGTTTTTGCGCGTGCTCTTTAGAAAGACCCTCTACCACCTCTCTCTCGCTTTTTTTTCTTTTTTCTTTTTTTCGTTCGTTCTGTGTGTTGTGGGCTCCGTCTTGCAACTTCGTGTCTCCGCCGCCGGGGGGTTGCGGCGCGGCAACGCCGTGTCTTTTTTTTTCTTTTCCTTTTTTTGTTTGCTTTCTTTTTCTTTTCCCCCCTCCCCTCGTCATTTCTCGCCTCCTCCTTCCCGCTTAACGCTTCTTCTTCCCTCGCCTTAAGTTAACTTACGTGTTTGTTTTTTTTTTTGCGTTTCTTTGCCTTGTCGTGCTGTCGCTCGTCCTCCCCGCCCCCGTCAGAGGCGCTCGAGGGCGCCCGCAAGCTCCGCCAGCTCCCGCTCCTGCTCCGCCAGCCACGCCGCGCCGCCCTTCGCGACGAACTCCTCGTGCAGCTTCGCGTACCGCGCGAGCTCCTTCGCGAGCCGCTTCCGCTCCTTCTCCGTCACCGCCTCGCCGGTCGCCGCCAGCCGCGTCGGGAGCCCCGTCGTCGCGTCGAAGGCGGCGTACGTCTGCCTCTCCGCGTCGCGCGCGCTGAAGTACTCCTGCGGCGGGCACGTGTACTGGCGCCACTTCTCCGTCGACCGCCGCTTCGTCTCGAGTTGGTTCACGAGCCTCGTGCGGCGCTCCGTCGCCTGCTGCGCCCGCCGCTCCGCCACCTCGCGCTGCAGCGTCGCCACGTCGTCGGGCTTCCACGTCGTGGGGCCGGCGGGGTTGTCTTCGATGCGGATGCCCGCCGGCACGAGCCACTCGTCCCGCACCGCGTCGCAGAGCGGCAGGTACGTCCCGCCCCCCCCTGTCGCCTTCGCCGCGTCCCGCACACCGTCGCGGAAGCGCAGCAGGGCGTCCATCACCGTCACGAGGCGGTCGTCCGTCCCCTGCTGCGCGCCAAACCCGACCACGTCGCCCCCCTCCACCACGCCGAAGACCCGCAGCATGCGGGTGACGTAGCGGCCCACCTTCTGCACCAGCGTCCCACTCGTCCGCTCGCCGCTGAGGAGGTACTGGTTCGTCGCGCCCACCAGCTCCATGAGGGCGTCCATGGCGGCGGGGGTGTCGAGATTGTTCTGCAACGCGCCATGGACGGTGTCTTCGACCGTCGAGTAGAGCTCGCTCAGGCGGCGGTCGTGGGCGTTGAAGCCCTGCGTCTCGCCCCAGGCGTCCTTGCGCAGCACCACATCGACGCTGCCAAAGAAGGCGCGAAGCACGCGTTCCCGCTCCCTCGCCTCATCAATGCTTTGGTCGGAGAAGTTCATCGGTTTTCCCCATTGGTTGGCAAGGAAGAGCAGCCGCATCACGCGTGGCGTGACACCGAGTTCGTCCAGCGCCTGCCGAATCGTAATGAAGTTCTTCAGACTCTTACTCATCTTGAGCCCCTTAATGTGCAGGTGCCCGCAGTGCAAAAAGTAGTTCACCCACTGGTGCTGCAGGTTGCAGGCCTCGCTCTGCGCACACTCGTTGTCGTGGTGGGGGAACTTCAGGTCCCAGCCGCCGCTGTGCACGTCCATGTTCGCGCCGAGTATGTCCGACGCCATGACAGAGCACTCAATGTGCCACCCGGGCCGTCCCTCGCCCCACGGCGAGGGCCAACGCGGCTCCCCGGGCTTCGAAAACTTCCACAGCGCAAAGTCGTTCGCGTTCCGCTTCTCACCGGCGACGCCTGCGCTCAGGGCGCCCTCGCCCTCCGCCATCTCCGCCTCCGTCGCGTTACTCTCGCCGCGCTCACTCACCGGCTTTAGCTTCGGGTAGTCGTGCCCGGCCCGCGCAAAGGCGCCGGTGTCAAAGAAGATGGAGGTGGTGCCGCGGTAGGCAAAGCCGTTGTCCATGATGCGCTGAATGAAGTCCACCACCTGTGGGACGTACTCCGTCACACGCGTGACGACGTCCGGGTCGCGAACGCCGAGGCTCCGCATGTCCTCAAAGAAGAGCCGCTCGTACAAACGCGCGTGGTCCTCAAAAATGCGCTGGTCCGTCACCTCCTGCCCCTCCCGCTCATCCAGCAGGTCGCCGTTAATGCCGGCGGCCGCGGTGAAGAGGGCCTCGAAGTCGCCAGACGCCGTCGCCGCCGCAATGCGCTCCCTCGTCGTCTGCAGCTGCGACTCCTTCAGAACGAGCTCCAGCAGCTTCTCCTCGCGCTCCGCCTTGACGCGGCTCGGGGTGGCGTCCGGCAACGGCGTCGACAGCTTGCGCCGCGTCTCCGCCAGAGCAGCCACCGCCGCCGCCTCCGCCTCGGCCGTGAAGGCGGCGAGCCTCGCCACGTCCCGCCCCTGCAGCACGTCCTCCCGGAAGCGCTTCAGCAGCGCCCCAATGCGGGCCCGCTTGATGATCTTGTCGTCGATGTCCGTGATGTTCATCTGGTACAGCACCTGGTAGCCGAAGTAGTCCTCCATGATGCGGCGCAGGATGTCAAAGGTGAGGTAGGCGCGGGCGTGGCCCATGTGGGCGACGTCGTAGACCGTCGGCCCGCACATGTACCACCGCACCAGCCGCCCCGCACGCGGCGCAAACGGCTCCACGGCCTCCGTCAGCGAGTTCAGCACGCGCAGCCCTTTTCCGTCGTCGCGCGCGGGCGGGAACCACGCCGGGTGCCGCGGCCGCCGCACCGGCTCCGCGGCGTTCAGCCCCTCCACCACCGCCGCCGGCGGCCGCGGCTGCGGCGCACCGGTGCTCATGACGGCTGCAACGGGGACCAGCGACGACACGAGCGGCACGGCACGAAAAAGACGCGTGGCTGCGGGCGAAGTAAAGACGGAAACAGAGCCCAACAGCAAAAACACACCCACACACACACAGTGAGAGAGAAGCAAAAAACAAAAAGAGAAAAAAAAGAACGAAGCCCGGAAAAGCACCAAACCCAGCGCACACTACTGAGGACTGCCGCGGACGCTGACGCTACTCTACGCAACGAAAGAGGACGGGGAGGCGCAGAGAGGACGGGGGTGGCGGCGCAGCGGTAGCCGCACAACACAAAACCAAAGCAAGACAAAAACACACACACACACGCACGGACACACAAGCACAAAAAACCAATAAAAAAACCACCACCGCAGACCAACAAGCAACACCCAAAGAATAACAACCCAGCCATTAGCGCGAAAGCAGTCAACGCACGCAGGGGAAACCAAAACAAAGAAAGGAAACAACAGAATACAATACAACAATAGATCAAATAAAAGAAAACTTCAACGATCAAATCAGACAAAAAAAGAGAAGACACAACAGAAAAACCTCCGCCACAAGAAGAAAAAAACACAAACATAGGCGCATACAAAATGCAATTACAACGCTAAACAAAAAACCATTACAATCGCACACACTACCACCGCCGAGCAGGGGTACTCCTTCACGAGGCACTGGTTCGTGCCCTTTTGCAGGCGGATGTAGCCCTCCTCGCCCCAGACCGCGCCCCACGAGTTCTTCACGATCCAGTACGGCGGGTCGCTGCTGTCGTTGTAGCCGACGAGCACGACGCCGTGGTTCAGCTGGTCGGCGAAGCAGTTCGTCACGACACCGCCCGTGTAGGACATGAAGCTGGTGGCGTCGACGGCAATGGCGAGCGGGCCGTGGGCAGCAAGCCAGGCGGCCATTTTGTCCTCGTCCTGCGGCAAGTCAACGTGGCCGGTGATGACGGCGCCCGCCGTGCGGTCGGACATCCTGCACACCGGCGCCTGGCCACCGCCCGACACGTAGGGGTAGCTCTCCTCCGTGTACACAACGCCGTTGTTCCGCTGCACGATCCAGTCGAAGGCGTTGTCCATCAGGCCA
>NW_021704132.1:3333-3792 GCF_003719485.1 Trypanosoma conorhini | reverse complement strand
AACCACCGCCGAGCAGGGGTACTCCTTCACGAGGCACTGGTTCGTGCCCTTTTGCAGGCGGATGTAGCCCTCCTCGCCCCAGTCCGCGCCCCACGAGTTCTTCACGATCCAGTACGGCGGGTCGCTGCTGTCGTTGTAGCCGACGAGCACGACGCCGTGGTTCAGCTGGTCGGCGAGGCAGTTCGTCACGATACCGCCCGTGTAGGACATGAAGCTGGTGGCGTCGACGGCAATGGCGAGCGGGCCGTGGGCAGCAAGCCAGGCGGCCATTTTGTCCTCGTCCTGCGGCAAGTCAACGTGGCCGGTGATGACGGCGCCCGCCGTGCGGTCGGACATCCTGCACAACGGCGCCTGGCCACCGCCCGACACGTAGGGGTAGCTCTCCTCCGTGTACACAACGCCGTTGTTCCGCTGCACGATCCAGTCGAAGGCGTTGTCCATCAGGCCACCATCGCACCC
>NW_021704132.1:1160-2869 GCF_003719485.1 Trypanosoma conorhini | reverse complement strand
CGCGCCGCCAACCGCCACCTCCACCGGCACCCCTCGCGCGCCCCCGCGCCGCAGCGAAGTGCGCCGCGGCGTTGTGGTAGCGTGACCGGAACTCCTCGCGCGTGAGGTCCGAGAAGGGCGTGACGCCGAAGGTCGCGTGTGGGTTTGCCGCGGCGTGCAGCCTTGCAAGGAACAGGTTCTCCTTGAACACGCCCAGGCGGAACGCCTCCTCAGCGGCGCTCCCGTACACCTTGCCGTGACGCTGCTTGAACGCCGCGAACTGCGACGCCAGCGTCTCCCTCGCCTGCAGGCTCGCCCTCGCCGCGGGGACGAAGCACAGCACGGCGACCAGAACGGCCACGAGCAACAGCGTGCGCGCCGAGCCCGTCATTGCTGCTTGTGCGTGTGTGTGTGGGTTTCCTTCCTTGTCAGCTTTCCCCGGATCCACCTGCGCGGTGCGGGGTGGGGCGCGGGGGCCGAGGTGGGGAGCAAAGGCATGCACGCAGGGCGGCGAGTGCCGCAGGGGAGGAGCACCGCCAGGCGATTCCGCCCCGCATGGCAGCGTGGCGGTCGCGGTGGGGCCGCAGCGGTGGGCGCCCAGGCGTTTGAAGCAAGCAAGATAGAAAGACACACGCGTGGCTGGGCCGGCGACCGCGCAGACGTCCGCCGCTCTGCAGAACAACAACAATAGCAATAAAAAAAAGCCGTGACACACACCAGTAAACAACCCACTCTGCCGGGACTTTTTTGCCCAGTCTGCGCTTCAATGCCGCCCGCCAAATAGTAAAAAAAAAAAGAAGAAGAGGGGGGAGGGAAATAAAAAACATCAGAAACAAAGAGCTCCCTCAGAAGCGGCGGCGGGGGCTGCGGTACTTCGGGCGGCGGCGCAGCCTGTCCGCCCTACCCAGTCGGGCAGCTGAGCTGGAGCCGCAGAAGAACTCGACGGAGCCGCCAGGAGCCAACAGGCACTTGTTGAGTGGCACGTGAGCCGTCACCGACGGGCCGGTGCAGCTCTGGGACAGCGGGAAGACTTCCTCGTTGACGTAGGCGGTGTCGCACGTGAGAACCGCGGAACCGCCGTCGGTGGTCTGGAGACACCGATTGGTAGGGAACGTCACGTTCTGGCACCCCTCGGCGCACACACGGTCACTGCAGAGCTGCTGAACGAAGAAGGGCGGCCCCGGGGGCCTTGTCGTCGTCGTCGTGTTCGGGTCGGGGGTGGGCGCAGGACCACCAACCACCGCCGAGCAGGGGTACTCCTTCACGAGGCACTGGTTCGTGCCCTTTTGCAGGCGGATGTAGCCCTCCTCGCCCCAGTCCGCGCCCCACGAGTTCTTCACGATCCAGTACGGCGGGTCGCTGCTGTCGTTGTAGCCGACGAGCACGACGCCGTGGTTCAGCTGGTCGGCGAGGCAGTTCGTCACGATACCGCCCGTGTAGGACATGAAGCTGGTGGCGTCGACGGCAATGGCGAGCGGGCCGTGGGCAGCAAGCCAGGCGGCCATTTTGTCCTCGTCCTGCGGCAAGTCAACGTGGCCGGTGATGACGGCGCCCGCCGTGCGGTCGGACATCCTGCACAACGGCGCCTGGCCACCGCCCGACACGTAGGGGTAGCTCTCCTCCGTGTACACAACGCCGTTGTTCCGCTGCACGATCCAGTCGAAGGCGTTGTCCATCAGGCCACCATCGCACCCGCTGTCCGTGCCGTCGCACGACACGAGCATCTGCTC
>NW_021704132.1:0-1135 GCF_003719485.1 Trypanosoma conorhini | reverse complement strand
GCCGAGCAGGGGTACTCCTTCACGAGGCACTGGTTCGTGCCCTTTTGCAGGCGGATGTAGCCCTCCTCGCCCCAGTCCGCGCCCCACGAGTTCTTCACGATCCAGTACGGCGGGTCGCTGCTGTCGTTGTAGCCGACGAGCACGACGCCGTGGTTCAGCTGGTCGGCGAGGCAGTTCGTCACGATACCGCCCGTGTAGGACATGAAGCTGGTGGCGTCGACGGCAATGGCGAGCGGGCCGTGGGCAGCAAGCCAGGCGGCCATTTTGTCCTCGTCCTGCGGCAAGTCAACGTGGCCGGTGATGACGGCGCCCGCCGTGCGGTCGGACATCCTGCACAACGGCGCCTGGCCACCGCCCGACACGTAGGGGTAGCTCTCCTCCGTGTACACAACGCCGTTGTTCCGCTGCACGATCCAGTCGAAGGCGTTGTCCATCAGGCCACCATCGCACCCGCTGTCCGTGCCGTCGCACGACACGAGCATCTGCTCCGACAGGCTCGTCAGCGGGTTGCCGGCGAGGCGCCACTGGCCCTCGACGTTGCCGATGGTGGAGAAGGCCCAGCACGAGCCGCACTGGCCCTGGTCCTTCACTGCCGTCACGGCGCCCTGCGCACGCCAATCCACCGCCGCGGGCGCGCCGCCAACCGCCACCTCCACCGGCACCCTCGCGCGCCCCCGCGCCGCAGCGAAGTGCGCCGCGGCGTTGTGGTAGCGTGACCGGAACTCCTCGCGCGTGAGGTCCGAGAAGGGCGTGACGCCGAAGGTCGCGTGTGGGTTTGCCGCGGCGTGCAGCCTTGCAAGGAACAGGTTCTCCTTGAACACGCCCAGGCGGAACGCCTCCTCAGCGGCGCTCCCGTACACCTTGCCGTGACGCTGCTTGAACGCCGCGAACTGCGACGCCAGCGTCTCCCTCGCCTGCAGGCTCGCCCTCGCCGCGGGGACGAAGCACAGCACGGCGACCAGAACGGCCACGAGCAACAGCGTGCGCGCCGAGCCCGTCATTGCTGCTTGTGCGTGTGTGTGTGGGTTTCCTTCCTTGTCAGCTTTCCCCGGATCCACCTGCGCGGTGCGGGGTGGGGCGCGGGGGCCGAGGTGGGGAGCAAAGGCATGCACGCAGGGCGGCGAGTGCCGCAGGG